>NW_027325967.1:0-300000 GCF_048594095.1 Paramormyrops kingsleyae | reverse complement strand
TGGATCCATCATGCCTTGTTACCACTGTGCCGGCTGGTGGTGGTGGTGTAATGGTGTGGGGGATGTTTTCTTGGTACACTTTAGGCCCCTTAGTGCCAATTGGGCATCGTTTAAATGCCACGGCCTACCTGAGCATTGTTTCTGACCATGTCCATCCCTTTATGACCACCATGTACCCATCCTCTGATGGCTACTTCCAGCAGGATAATGCACCATGTCACAAAGCTCGAATCATTTCAAATTGGTTTCTTGAACATGACAATGAGTTCACTGTACTTAAATGGCCCCCACAGTCACCAGATCTCAACCCAATAGAGCATCTTTGGGATGTGGTGGAACGGGAGCTTCGTGCCCTGGATGTGCATCCCACAAATCTCCATCAACTGCAAGATGCTATCCTATCAATATGGGCCAACATTTCTAAAGAATGCTTTCGGCACCTTGTTGAATCAATGCCACGTAGAATTAAGGCAGTTCTGAAGGCGAAAGGGGGTCAAACACCGTATTAGTATGGTGTTCCTAATAATCCTTTGGTGAGTGTATAAGTACATAAAGTATAAGTATATAAAGTTTAAGTATATAAAGTATATAAGTCTTAAGTATAAAAATGATATAAGTATAAAAAGTTTAAGGGCTCAGAGGACCGCTTCTCCTACTCATCAGAGTGGATCTGGTGTCTGAACTTCTTTTTCAGAGCCTTTGATTTTTTTTATTTTTTTTTCTCTTTTCCCTTTCCTTTTTTCTTTCTTTTTTAAATTCCCCACCACCACCCCCCCTCTTCGGAGGACAACTTTATTTTACACTAAATTCAAGAGCAAAGAGTGTGGCTGCTCCGAACTCACCCGTCCTGTGGAGGAAAGCAAAAAAAAAAAAAAAAACGGGGGATACAGAAACAACAATCGTAACGAGAACAGACATTAATCACCATGGGGAGAGAAAAGAAAAAAAAAAAAAGGAAACAGAGGTATACAGGAAAAATAAAACTAATAATGTAGGTTGGACGGAGAAAATGAAGTGTAGGGGAATACAGAATACAAACAACCATAAGTAAAATAACACTCATTACAAGGACATCAAACAACAAACATTATAACATCAGTAATAATAATTATAATTAATAATGTGACAAATAGGTATTATATATATATATATATATATATATATATATATATATATATATATGTAGCATACACACACGTGATCCTACCCTTATACATGTATATTTCAATTCCTATGTCTATAACACACGCTAAAAAGTAACAATAATAATGATACTGATCGCTAAACCATTCTTATATGTATGTGTAAGTGTAGGTGTGAACTGATTTGTCATTGGATGTGCTGGCATATGATGCCGTCGGGGGAAGCGACAGCACCCCACCCCCCCACAAGGCCGAAGGCGAAGGCAGGAGAAACCAGGCAACCGAGGCCACCCTGCCGCCCCCCCAGCACAAGGGCCCACGGCCATGTGCCCCGGAGATAACCACCCGCCCAACCCAGGAAGCAGCCCGCGAGGGACTAAAGGGGCGCCAACCCCCGTACAGGGAGGCCCGCAGAGGGAGGACGGGCGGCGAGCCCCCCCGCCCAACCCAAACCGAACCCCCCAATCCGCCTAGAAGGCCCCCAGTGTCCCAAGATCCCCCGGACTGCCCGCCAGGGCCCCACCACGGCGCAGCAGAGCCAAGCACCACCCGGCCCGCGGCCCAAGAGAGGAGGCCGCCCACACCCGCCAGAGCCTTTGATAAGATGGAAGTAATGTCCTCTTGAGGCCATGGGCGTCCCCTGTGTCAGCCCCTCCTTGGCACTGGCGTCCCACCTGGCGATCTCAGCACCGGGTGCAGTTTAATGCAGGGCAGCTCCGCCAGGACATCCACCATGTTGGGGCCTTTGGTGGGTCCTGCGCCACTTCCCTGACGATGACTCTGCTTGGGGCCCTGGATACTAGCAGGTGGAGGAGGACGAGGTGGCGGTGGAGGAGGAGGAGGAGGAGGAGGAGGGGGCGGGAAACAGCTTGGAGCTGAAGTGGGGACTACAAAAGGAGTCCCAGTGGTCTCCGAACTACTCCGGGATATATATGGGTCAGTCAGGGCACCAGCAAGCATGGAAATCTCGGACCGGAACCTTGTCTTCGAGGGCTGCAATCTTTTTCCAAACTGCCGCCCACTCGGACCCTGCCTCTGCTGCAACAGCAGCATGCTGGAGATCCCCGTGTCCATTGGGGAGGTGGATGCCGTTGCAACACTTGAGGATTTCTTCACAAAGCACTGGGAAAGAAAAAAATCTCCAGTTGCAAAAAACTTGTTACATTGCGCAGTTCAACGCAGAGGGAGCGACTCTGTGAAACAAGCGATCTTCCTTGGCCGAAAAAATACTGAATTCGGAACGGAATCAAATCCAAAAAAACAGTCTGCACACAAAGTACAGAGAGTTAGATGTCTTACTTAAACATCACACAAAATTATATTTTTTTCCATCATCCATTAACATACAGCGCAATCTCAGATTCACATTAGGCCATACACAGATTTCCTGAATAACATTAATATACACATATACATGTATATACTTATATATGCACATTATAAACATTTCAACCTGCAATGGTACTAACAGGGTGGCTAAACTGAATAACACCATATCACAGTCAACGTATTCCGATCAATTAGCAAGTAGCCTTATAGGTAGCTTTAGCATTTTACATACAACTACAAAAAATGATACATTAGTAAAGAAAATAATCAACCACACAATCAGCAAAGGTTCGCATTCATATCCTGACTGTTTTTCCTTCACACTAATGATCCCTATATCTATATTTTCAAACAGGTAAATTGACCTACCAGGATATCCAAAAGAGAGCACTTGCACCAAAATCTTTCTATCCACTAATTGCTGCAATTGTATGCTTAGGCCAAAAAAAATAAACAGTGCTCTAAACGTTGACATCTACACAAATATATATATGTAGATATATACGTTTATTTCCCTAAGTTGCCGTTCACTCCTCTTTCCGCTCTCTTTACCCGCCTTCCTCCGTCTAGAAAAACCCGCCGGAAAAAAAAAACTCCCACCCTACCTTTCGGCACTCAGGAACGTCTTAAAGAGACAGCTGCCCACTTTGGTATACACAACTTATTGTAAGGTTCATGTCTCCCTCTTTACAAATTACGCTCTATAATAGCTTCAAAGCCTTATGGTAGCTTTATAGACCTGGCTACATTTGGTTTTGTTATTATTATTATTGGTATTAGTATTATTATTTTAAGAATGAAGCTAAATAATATAGCTAATATATCACATATGGGTTAAAATGCAGAGGACGCATTTCGTCGTTGTGTGATGTGCCAAGAATGGCACTTGATCACAAAGTACAAATACTTTTTTACTTGCCAACATTCATAAGCAACGTTATTTTTCATTACAGTTGAACTTTTTTTTGGGGGGGACTTTTTTATTTGAAGGACTTACTTCAAATATTGACAATAATAACAAAAATAAAGTACAAAAAAAACTGCTAAACAATAGCAAGTGCTTAAAGTGCATAAATAACAAGTGCTCAAAGTGCTAAAGAACTGAACTGCTAAACTGAAGATTAGAAGTGAAATCAAGGCCATTATCACTTATTTTTTCTTTTTTTCTGGGTTGTAAGCAAAGTCCTGCAAACTCTTTCTTTTTAAGACATTTGGACCAGAAGATGGAGCTGGTACAGTGGAGGAGGATGAGGCTTTGGCTGGTCCAGATGATGAGGATGAGGCTTTGGCTGGTCCAGAGGGAGGGAGAAAGAGTTTGGCTAGTCCAGAAGAGTCTGGTCCAGAAGATAAGGATGAGGCTTTGGCTGGTCCAGAGGATGAAGATGATGCTTTGGCTGGTCCTGAGGATGAAGATGAGGCTTTGGCTGGTCCTGAGGATGAAGATGAGGCTTTGGCTGGTCCAGAGGATGAAGATGAGGCTTTGGCTGGTCCAGAGGGAGAGAGAAAGAGTTTGGCTGGTCCATTGGAAGTTGAAAATGGTCTGAATGGTCCAGAGGAGGAGGCTGAGGGTCTGGCTGGTCCAGAGGAGGTTGAAAAAGGTCTGGATGGTCCAGTGGAGGTTGGTGAGGGTCTGGATGGTCCAGTGGAGGTTGGTGAGGGTCTGGCTGGTCCAGAGGAGGTTGAAAAAGGTCTGGATGGTCCAGTGGACGAGGATGAGTGTTTGACTCGTCTAGAGGAGGCTTTGGCTGATCCAGCGATATTCCTGGCCTGCCGTATGAGTTTGTTTGCCATCTGTGATGGCCGAATCCTTGCTGCCTCATTCACCCTTTTCTTCTTTTGTGCCTGTTGTGCCTCTTTCTTTTTCTGCAGATGTTTTTGATATGTTTGATACGATGACAGGCAAGACCACCTTAATGGCTGGTCTATTGTCATTGTCGATGCTGTCCACTCCCTTCCTTTAATCGTGGATTTTACAATTGCAAGGCTCTCATAAGTTTCCACATTCATGGAGCATCTGTCTGCTTCAAGAATATCACCCATGAGATTAAATGATCCCTCAACCAGGGGGCCTGTGAAAATGCTAAGTAGTGCTTTGACCAGCTGACCCAGAATGGGAAATCTCACACCTCTCTCTGGATTTTTCATGGATACAACTCTGCTCCACCAATCTACATCAACTCGGCCTTCTTCTTCAATGTAGTTCTGGGCACACGTTACCAGGTCCACCTCTATTTGGTACGCCCGTATCTCTTCCTCCACCTGACCAATCTCTTCTGGTGCGACCACATTAGGCAAGGCCTCTCCTAATGTGATAAAAGCCCCACAGATGGAGTCATCTTGAATCAGAGAGGGAGTGAGTGCAGAAAGTGAGGTGATTATCTTGTTGTCCAGAGGAAGGTCTTTGAGAAGGAACTCTGATGACTTCATGTACCCTTCTCTGAGAGAGTTGTAAATGTTTCTCACCCATATCAGCCTCTCCACACGGGCCTTGTTTAGAGCAGAGTAGCAGTATCTTCCAACAGACAACCTTTTGTCTTAAAGTTGCAAATCTTTACTCCGGACATCAACCTTGATGATATCCTTTGCACTCAGTGGGATGGCTTCCAGCTTCATAAATTTGCTGAGGAGCTCTCGAACTAGGGCCACCATCTCCACGTGCAGCAAGTGCGCCATTGGTTTTTCATGTTGCATTTTTTTCAAAAATCCCTGAAATGTTGAAAGTATGCCTGCAAACATTAAAAAAAAAATTATTTTTATTTGACATTTTCACATGCGTAAAAAAAACCCAACAAGAAAACAGAATTAAAGACAAGTTGCATACAGTTCAAATAAATAGCAGTGCGTTTTAAAAAAGTGAATAAAGTATAAATACTTTTAATAGCTTTTATTTCCATATATCAGATGTAATGGAAAAATTACTCCAAATCAAATTATTAACGAATTTGACCAGGTCTGCAGTTTTTTTACTGGAAGCAAAGGAAATGGAATATGAATCTGTTCCCAAAAAAAAATAAAAAAATTGCAATGTTGAGATTTTTCAAACACTTGACATAAACTTAAGACATTTTTCAAGATTTAACTTAACTTTAAATTACTGAAGTAATATTTTGGTGCATAATCATTGTTTTTGTCAGATGTTAATCAGATCATAATCAGATGTTATCATCAGTTAAATCTTTAAAATGTTTTAAGTGTATGTGAATGTTTGTGGCTGAAGAGAAAACAAAAAATTCACAACACTGCTATATTTTTTTCTTAAGATAAATATTCCTTCTCTTCATTTCCTGTAAAAAAAAAATGCACACTTAATAAAGTATTTTACATTTTTTGCCTTGGAATTGAATGTCTAATCTTTCCATTACATTTGAAATATGGAAATAACATACTGATTAAAAATAATTTCTCTTTATTCACTTTTTTTTAACAATAAACTGCTGTTTATTTGAACACTTCTATATAACTCTGCATAACTTCTAAAGCTGGTTATGATTGCTGTAGTAGAGACCTGGCTGTTCCCTTTGTAAAAAACAACAACTGTTATTAACTTTCATTACATTTAGCCTAAAGTTTTTGCCTACACAAGTTAGCCTGCTACAAGATACCTCTGAACATGTCGACCATGACTTTGAATCGGTCAAACTCTGTAAAGAGCACAGAGATTCGTGCCTTCCGGTCAAGGTTGGCTTGTGTTCCCATTCGGGATGTTGCGGCTTGTTCTTGTTGAAGAATTTCTACTCTGGTCTTTTCCTCAACTGTTAGTGCATATCTCGTCAGCAATTCATTAAGAAGCCTTCTGTATCACACAAACACACACACACACACACACCACTGTGGCTATTTTCATTGCTTATTCCTACATAAAACCTAACAACACTCTAAACTAGCACATCACTCTACATGCAATATAATACAATAAAAATGGTTAACTGCAGAGACAGCACATTAAAAAATACTTAATTTATACTACAAAATGATTAGCATTACCTGTATTTGTGTTCTTCATTTGGATTCCCTTCCCTACCCTGTTGCAAGTCTCGACTTTAGTGTTGTGAGATGTGGTGACTATGTGCTTATTGCTGAGGTGTTTTTTTTTCTGTTCCTATATTGTACTTCCTACTGGAGTACAGTCTGGGGGCTGTTTTTTTTATTCACCTCCACTCTCCTCACGTAATCTGTTTCTCTGAGTTTTCCTACAGTCCCCTGTCTTCCTGACCTGTCTGCTCCCCTATAATGTTTGTGTATGTATGGTCGGGTTGATGGCCTGCTTTTCGCTGGTACTTGTGACTAGTGACATGGTGAATTGCAACAGCAATAAAGGGAATCAATCAATCAATCAATCAATCCAGCACATAGTAATAATGCACCACCAGTACATCCATGAGTTCATTCAGCCTGGTGCACACCTCCAGCATCTGAAGAAATCTGTTGCTAATAGGTCTTATCAAGCTCTTGGAAGGAAGATGGAGCAGACTCTGAAAGTCTGAGAAAATCTCCTTCTGTTTTGGTGACTTCTCAATATCATAATAGACATCGGAGCAGAAATTTTCCACTTCTGTGCTGAACGGACTCATGAGGGCTTTGGCAGCATTGGAAACCATGTGCACGGTGTCTCCAGATACATCAAGGAGGTATGGGTTCGCCTTCCTTGCTTGAGTTTCAAGGCCAGACTTTTTTCCTCTCATGACTGCACAGTTGTCAAGGAGGATACTGGTAACTTGTCTCCACTCAAGACCATAAGTCTGCATGACATCTTTAAGTTCCAGCATAAGGTTTGGGGCATTTGCAATGTTGACTTTTCTGCTTGCCAGATGTTGTGTTATTACTCTGTTGCTTTCATTATCAAAAAAGCGAACAAGCACATTGAGTGTTTTATCCATATTCAAGGTTGTTGCTTCATCAACATTGAGTGAGAACATGCATTTTTTTTAGCTTCTCAGACAAACATATTTTGAACTGTAATGCAATTCCATGAGTGTTCATGTAACTCGCATGTTGATTTGAAACCGACAGGCTAGTTAACGCTTTTTTGTCTTCTGCCAGTTTTTTACACAGGGTGACCAGTGGATGCGAAATTCTGAATGCCAAATCATGTTCTGCTATAAATGTGCACAAACGTATTTTTAAATCGCAGACACGGTCAGTCATAGACAACGGTGTGTCAGCTGTAACAGTTGCTCCCGGCAACGTCGTGGTAAGTTTGAGTGCACGGGCAGCGGCTCTATGACCGGAGTCTAAATCATGACAAGCAAGCACTTTCTTACCGCTGCTGGCATACAGTAGCTTCCTCCAGCAAATCGTGCAGAAACAAGCCCCGGGCTCTCTCAGTTTCTTGCACCAACTGCCAAAAGGCTCGCCATTTCTACTTTCTTCAATCCACACCCAGCACCATTTATTTTTGAGTCCTTTATCTATTGCTAGGACATCATCCCCAGGCTTCATAAACTTGCGCTCCATTTTTTTTTCTCCGACAACGCTAACGTGACATTGACGTATGGGTGTCAATCATACCGTGTTGCAAGGACCCGCCCTTCTCTGCTTCTGATAGGCTTGTAACGTTAGTTAAAGCTGCGTTCCTCTCATATGATTGGTAGGTGAAATAAATTGGCTCGAAAATATTAAACCGCATGCGCAGGCTCTAAAATATTATTATTTTTTTCCCTCACGGCCGCACGCCGGAGATCCGGCACGGTGCCGGAATACTTTAAGCCCTGCACTAAGGATCTGGTCTCAGTTTCGTAAACATTATGGCCTAGCCTCCATGTCTGTTTACGCCCCTGTCATGGCCAACCTGCTATTTCCAGCTTCTCTATTAGATAATGCATTCAGACAATGGTTTAAAAATGGAGCGTTGAATATTAAGATGTTATATAAGGATGGCGTCTTCATGTCATTTGATCAGGTTAGACAGGAGTTTGCTCTGCCAGCAAATCACTTTTTCAGATACCTACAAGTTAGACATTTCACACAGAATAACGTCAGTCATTTTCCTTCACTACCTCAGACATCATTTCTTGATTCAATCATAGAAAGTCAGCCAGAGCTTAGGGGAACCGTCTCAAAGCTGTACACAAATATATTTGACATGGAAGGTTCTTCACTGACAATAGTAAAAGAAGGATATGGGTACAACTATTAATGATGGTCAATGGTCTAACATACTTCAAAGAATCCACTCCTCCTCTATTTGTGCGAGGCACTGCCTCATTCAGTTCAAGATTGTACATAGACTTCACATGTCTGGGGTTAAGTTATCCAAGATTTACCCGGGGGTTAATCCTATTTGTGACAGATGTAGACAAGCACCTGCTACTCTCTTTCACACTTTTTGGTCATGTCCAAGTATGACTGCATTCTGGTCTTCAATATTTGAGGTGTATTCTGTGATTTCGGGGGTAACCTTTGACCTTTGTCCTTTTATCGGACTTTTTGGCGTACCATTGAATGATCTCCCATTACGAAAGACACAATTAAATTGTATAGCCTACTCCTCCCTTTTGGCTCGGCGACTCATTCTTTTAAATTGGAAAAATGAGAAACCCCCCCTCCTTTGTTAGATGGATATGTGATGTCATGTTTTTCCTTAAGATTGAAAAGATTAGATATGCATTGCATGGATCAGTGGGAAGTTTGATATGGTATGACATCCTTTTATTTCTCATATAGAACAGCTGACAATGCACCTTGACTCTCGATAATGTGTGATGTGTACAAAGTAACTGAGTGACTACTTTTTTTTTTTTTTTTTGTCTTGTGGTGTTATGTTTATTTGTCTTAATGCTTGTACCTGTGGGGGGTTTTTGTATGTCTGAAAAAACCAATAAAAAATACATTGACAAAAAAAAGAAACAATTGCATAACATAGGATACCATAAAATCAAGATAGGATAGGTTAAAAGAAGAAGTTTAAGATAAGATTGTATAAGATAAAGGATAAGATTAAGATAATAATAAGTAGAGATAAGGTTAAGATAACATTATATAACATAACATAGGATACGATAAAATTAGGATAGCTTACGATAAGCATAAAATAATATATAATAAGGATAGGATAGGTTGTATAACATTAGATAACATAGGATATGATAAAATTAGGATAAGATTGTAAAAATCGAACGCGAGAAATTGTGAAATTTACGTGACGTCCCCTTGTCCGCATCTGAAAACGAACACGGAAAAGTGAAGCATCAATTGGCCTTAAGTGTCACGCCAGATGCGTTAGATGGCAACCCTGTTAAGCCCCCTAGACCCCATCCATGAAAGAATCATGATGGCCATTGAAAGGATGCAGGCAGACACTGGAAACAGTATTGAACACCTGGTCCAGACCATTCAAAAAAATCCCCCTGGCCCGGCGTCCATGGAGAACATGTGTTTTGAGAAGCCCTGCAGGACAGTGCAAGAGCTTGAGGGATTCAAATTGCAGTTGGAGGGCCCAGAACAAAAACAAAAGATGGAATGTTGATATGCTATATTGCTGTTTAAAAGGGTTTGTCTAATTGCAACACTAAGAATTGTTTTTAAGTATTTATCTTCATATGTTGTATAGATCCGTTTTTTTAGTCTGATGGGAGGCTGCAGCATTGGGGACGTTGTGAGGAGAACCCTCAGAAAGATGGCTACAAACGAGGTCTGGTCACAGTTACAGCCTGAAAGGCCGAAAAGGAAAGCTGTCCTTCTTGGGAACAGCACTCCACCATGTTGTTTTAAATTACCTAGTATGTTAAACGGTTAGATTTCACAAAATGTCCATTACATTGCATAGACCCATTGTTTAATATTTATTAAATACTGCATTTTTTCTAGGAGCTTGTGCTGCACAATTTCCGAGGGTTAGCGAGAAGGACATTGAAAATTATATAGGGGATACCCTAAAACACGCACCTCACCGTGCAAAGATCCACCCAATACCTGTAAGTTTTTTTTGTTTTTCTTCGGAGCAGTTAACACTTAAAACTGCACTGCACATTGATGCCATTTTTAAATTCGTAGTACCTGTTCACTTAAATCGGACAAGCCAAGGTCGTCACGCCCAGCTCGTCCGATCCTCGTGTGTGCCACGTCCCCTCATTACTCACGTGCACTACCCTGATTGTGATCACCTATTTCCTGTTATTTCGGCTTGTCTTGTGTGTTTCAGTCCGTGTTCGAGTCTGTTTCCCCAGGTCTGTCATTGACGTTGTTAACCGAGTGCTCCCCTGTCTGCTTGTTCTCCATAATAAACCCCGTTGCCCTTGGATTGCGGTCTCCCTGCTCCTGCTTTTCCGCATCCCACTCGCTCGCCCGTCACCCGGTCGTGACAAAGGTGCTGTAACATTTTATGGCAACACAGGAGGACATCCAAGATATTAGTGTAACTGGTTACTTTAATTACCCTTCACCTTGTCTCTCTATTAAACCTTTGTTTCTGTCTCAAATTCATGGACACCTACTCATAGTCTAACCACTAATAATCTCAGTTTTGTCTTATATTTCCACACTTTACATGGCAAACACATTTGGTTAATATGCTAAGTTACCTCATAGCCTGTACACCTAAGGGTAATCAAAAGCAATTAAAAAGTAAACGAAGTGACTGGGAAATATTGTTATTTATGATTTTCAGGCAGCGGAAGAAGAACCTGGGCCATCTACACGATATCAAATTGAAGACAGTGACGGAGTTTTCTCTCAAACGTTTCTTTCTTTTTTATTGATAGTGTTTTTGGATGGTTTCAGCTCAGTTTGAGAAAAGAACATTTTAGATGTTACTACAGTGACTGAAGTAATTGTTTCATGTAAATAATTTGTTTAAATAATTGTTTTACATAATCTGAGTCATTTTTGGTCCAAAACCAAAACATCTCTCTCTCTCTCTCTCTCTCTCTCTCACTCGAATTATGAACAATAAAAGAAATAATAAGAACTGAAATGCATTGGATATAATTGTTTTATAGTGTAAACACGTTTTGGTATTGCATATATTAAACTTTAAGTCACCTAAATGTTGCGCAAAAGTCCCTGTAATGTTACTAAAGTTCTGCAAACGATCTGAGTTGTGCTGTACGAAAAATCCACCTCCGCATCATTGTGATGTGCGCATGCACAATATTACTCATTGGATTAGGTACTGTTTTGTGTCTGTTGTTGCAGCTCGGGGTAACACCACTAACCTATTTGTCACACTATGTTAATTGGTAGATAATAACAAGTCCTATTTCATTACAGGTTATTTTGGGTAATCTCTCCTTTTCTGTTGCATAAAAATCTCAGTATTACTCATGGAAAGATCACATATGGTGATGTGATCGTATAGCCCTAGCTTTGAGAAGGTGGTGCAAGGACTAAAAAATAACATTCCAGGTAGGTCCCCTAAAGGTTACTGTAATTGTCACTCAAGATCTATAAAAATCCTGGGAAAGTGATGAAAAGACCACATAGGACCCAAAACGTTACCAACACGTCCTGAAAGTTCCCCGAATTTTCCCAAAATGATGTTCCCCGAACGTCTAAAGAACTCCACATTGTGACATCCCGGGAACATTCTGGGAAGGTTACACAGCGACGTCCTTTACACCAATGGGTACGTTCTCTGAACGTACAGGGAACGTACAATTTCCAGCTGGGTAGACTCCATTCTTGTGTTTGTCCCTAAAGAGAACAGCCAGGATAGGAAATGCTGGAAACCCATCCCGACCGGAGTCCATCCCTTCCCGGTGGCACAGTAACCCGAAAGTGTTTGTGAGTGTGGTTTATGTCAGATTAGGAGAGCTGAAATGAACCTTTTGTTGGATGATAGCCGGCGACCAAAACAAGAGCTAGATCACAGAAAAGTGTTTCAAAAGCGACAGCGTCAAAGTGAAATGCAACGCTGGATGGAAGTTTTCTAGTACTGATGAAGGATGTAGAATCGGAATCCAGATATGTTTCCATACAAGGAATTTGCCTTGGTGGTGCTTTTACATGACATTACAAAGAACATACCACGTTTAGCAAAGACATATGCAGAAAGGTAATAAACAATAGATTGGCAATTAGGTAATATGATAATTACATGATAATTAATTTTATAAATGGCAGTGATGATGGTATTATGATATTTATATATGTGTGTACATAGTAATAATTGTAGTATGAATATAAACTACATAAATGGCATAATAATTTAAAGGGCTCTTAAATGGTGCCGTTATTAATTAGCAGCCAAGTCAACTATATGTGCAAGAGTGCAATATGTATACAGAGTTTGCAGTATGTGTGCATAATGTGCAAGAGTGCAGAATATAATCATAGAGGAAGTTTATCAGTTGTTCACTGGTTATGCTGGTGGACATTTCACTGCAGCTGACGATTAATTGAACGTCCATTCAGAGACTGGTTTGGTTAATGAGAGAGACTACCTGAGGGGAGAAGCTCTTGGCGTGTCTTGTGGTCTTGGTTCTGATTGCCATAAGTCTTCTCATGGAGGGTAAGGCTTGAAAGATGTGGTGAGCAGGGTGAGATGGGTCCTCAAAGATTTTGTATGCCCGTTTCCTGGTTCTGGTGATGTAAAGTGTCTGGAGGGTAAGCAGGTTACTGCCGATTATTCGCTCTGCTGAGTGGATGATGTGTTGCAGTCTGGCCTTGTCTCGTTCAGTGGCTGATCCAAACCAGGCTGTGATGGAGCAGGTGAGGATAGACTCAATGATTGTAGCGTAAAACTGGGCCATCGTGGTTATAATATGTTATTTTGGATCAGGCACAGACAGTTGTGAGAGTTCAGTCCGCATTAGCTCCGATAGAATAGTATTAAATGCAAAGCTAAAGTCCACAAACAGAATCCTAACATATGTCTCAGGGCACTCCAAGTGTCGGAGTAAGAAATGGAGTCCAGTGTTAACTGCATCGTCCACAGGTCTGTTGGTTCTGTAGGCAGACTATAGAGCAGGGGTGTCAAACTCCAGTCCTGGGGGGCCAGAGCCCTGTGTAGCTTAGTTCTTTCCCTGTTCCACCACAAATGATTCAGCTCAAGAGCTGTGTGGTAATTAGCACAAGGAGTTGAATCAGGTGTGTTAAATGAGGGGAAACCCAAAAATGTGCAGGGCTCCGGCCCTCCAGGACTGGAGTTTGACATCTGTGCTATAGAGGGTCAAGCGAAGGGTCGATGAGGACACCATAAACAGTGGTGTCCTCTCACTGTTCTTCGCTTTCTCTTCGCTGTTTAATTTTAGTGACCACTCCTTTTCAGGATTATGTAGTATATGTTTAACATTAGTTCAAAGTGTGGAAGGGAAATTTAAAGTGATGGTAGGCCAGGGTTGGGAGGCATTGTAGGATTGTTCTTGTGTCTCAGGTTTTGTTGTTTTGGGGATGGTGCCGTGTGTCCTTGCCTCGCAGCCACCTGCACGGAACCAGCTTTGCAGGCCACAGACCTTGTAGAACTGGGCTGAAGGGAACATCGCCGGGGGGAGAAAGGGGACCTGCAGGAGGCCTTGAAATGTAGCTGCTGTACTATGCTAGACGCAGTTTGTTGTATGGTAGCATTTGAACACACAAGCAAGTTATGTGTCCATAAGGGTTGTATATGTTTACGCTGAAGTCTTTATTTAGGTAATATAGGGTTGGGGTTTCCCTTACTGATAGCGTTGTGAGCCATGCCAGCCATGGACACCGAAGGGGGGGTTGCACCTTTTTGCTGGGTTGGGAGTGGAATTTCCCTAATGTTTAGGGTTTTTGCCCTCCTTCCTAGGCTGGAAAGACAGGCTTATGTGTGGGACTCATAGGAGGCCTAGGCCTAACGAGGATTGGAAGTTGAACATCCTTGAAGTAGACCAATAGAGGTGGCGTATTATGTTTGTTGTATGTTCGAAACCTGGTTTGCAGATGTTTGGTAACCAATCAGGACTTAGAAGTCCATATAGAGGAATTCGTCTTATAGTATATTAACCTGCTGATTTCTGGGTGCGGGGTGCATTGCGCATTGTCCCCGAGTGTGGCTGGAACACTATGCTGGATTGCTGAATAAAGAAGAAAACTTTGCTCATTACATGTGAGGTCTGGAGTTTGATTCAAGTGTGACAGAGTGAGAGTGATTATAGAGGATTACAGAGTCATAGTTGTTTGGGTTAATTCTGAGTACCACAAAAGTTTACAAGCCCTATTTTGGCAAGAGCTAATCATAAGAGGTAATCCTAATCATTTTCATCCTTGCCGTTTAAATCACTCATGAATAGATGTGTTTGTGAGAAATTGGTTTGTTTTAAGCATTTTCAATTTAAATAAATACTGCAATACTCATTGCAGAAATACATCTTTTCCAATGTTGTGCAGCCTAATAATGAAGTACTTACTACTACGAAATATCTAACAACATACGATGCAACATTCAACAGGGGGTAGTGAAGTGATTCGTGGCTGATCAAAGTGCCAATTCGATGTGGGGCAGTGATTAGCATGTGGAGAATGCTGCAGCAGTATTACAAAATCAGCAACTCTTTTAAAAATAATAGTGATATAAATATATTATTTATTAATAAGTATATAGAATCAGTACACAAAGTATAAGTATATAAAGTTTAAGTATATAAAGTATATAAGTATAAAAATCTTAAGTATAAAAATGATATAAGTATAAAAATGTTATAAGTATAAAAATGTTATAAGTATAAAAAATTTAAGTAAAAAAAGTTTAAGTAAAAAAGGTTTAACACTAGGTTTACTGAGCTTTTTATTTTCTGGTGAGAATTCCCTCGGCCCGACCTCGGGTGGAGAGGCCATTAGCTCCTTTGTCCTCCTGCTTTTGTTGTGCAAAAACACTAGTTACCTGTGAACCCTGCCACATTTGCATTTCTTTACCGCCACTGCTGCTGGCAAGCTTGCCATATCTATACAAAATATCCCACACTCTGACTGACCCACAAATATGAAAGACACAATTTCACAAAATATAGAAACACAAGTGTTTTATTTGTCAAAAATAGACTGAAAACAGAATCAATAATAATAATAATAATAATAAAAGAAGTAAAAAAAAATTCTCAGTCCCTCAGTTCCTCTTCATCATCTCAGTGGTTTCATAGTCAGTGTTTGCAGCGTTTGCAGACCCAGTAACCTCTGTGCCTGCATTTGGCGCAGGTGAATTTGCAACACTTTGCGCAGAGATATCTGCTGCGATTCCTGTTGCAGCTCTCTTGTACCTGGCACTGAGTTGTCTGAACAGTTCCTGGCACAGCAGCAGCAAATGATGCAGCAGCTGCAAAAGCTTCCCTCTCTGCTTCCATTGCCTTTTGCAGCATGAATCGGTTACGGAGTTCCATTCCGGTCGGGCCGAGGGGATTTTACGTAGATTTGCGTAGGTTTAGCAAACCTAGTGTTAAAGGCCTCAGAGGACTGCTGCTCTTACTCATCAGAGTGGTTCTGATGCTTAAACTTTTTCTTCAGTGCTTCTGCTAAAATGGCAGCAAAGTCCTCTGAGGGCATGGGCGTCCCCTGCGTCGGTCCCCTCCTGGTCACTGGCGTCCCAACTGGCGACCTCTGCACTGGGCGCAGTTTAATGTGCGGCAGCTCCGCCAGAACATCCACCATGCTGGGGCCATTAGTGGGTCCTGTGCCACTTCCCTGAGGATGACTCCTCTTCTGCTTCGGGCCCTGGATATTAGCAGGCGGAGGAGGAGGCGGCGGTGGAGGAGGAGGCGGTGGAGGAGGAGGAGGGGGCGGGAAACAGCTTGGAGCTGAAGTGGGGACTATAAGAGTGGTCTCCGAACTGCTCCGGGGCATATTTGGGTGAGTCAGGGCACCGGCAAGCTGGGAGATCTCGGACCGTAAACGGCCCACCTCGTCTTCGAGGGCTGTAATTTTCTCCCAGACTGCCGCTCACTGATCCCCGTGATCCCCGTGTCCACTGGGGAGGTGGATGCCACTCCCGACCGTTGCAGGGGCGTTGCCATTTATAGCAACCCCCGTTGCAACACTTGAGCATGGTGCAGTGGATTTGCCCACACGAAAGTTGGAACGCTTCAAGCTTCTCAGACAAGTGCGTAGAAAACTACGTAAGCGACTGAAAGGAGCCATTGCCGAAGTTATTTAAAGGAATTGAACAGGAACAGTAATCACCAACCAAGCCCAAATCAAGACTGAGAGAAATAAAAAAAATTACAGCTTCTGCTTCCAGATATACGTAGCAATAACTATAAATTCTAGAATCTCTCTGAACCTTCGCTTGACGTCACTCCATTGGCACGCTGATTGGGTGGCTTCAGTTTCTTAAAACAAGAAACGAAAAAAAAAAAAAAAAAAAAACAATGAGTACGCAGAACCGTTCGAGGTCAACTTAGCCGACCATTTCACATTCTAAAATTTACAGGATATTTGGTTTTGTTATTATTATTATTGGTATTAGTATTATTATTTTAAGAATGAAGCTAAATAATATAGCCGCCCACTAATATGTCACATATGGGTTAAAATGCAGAGGACACATTTCGTCGTTGTGTGATGTGCCAAGAATGGCACTTGATCACAAAGTACAAATACTTTTTACTTGCCAACATTCATAAGCAACGTTATTTTTCAGTACAGTTGCGGTTTTTATAAATCTTGGTGATTAATATTCGCGGAGAGCGTGGGGTTTCCATTTTTCTATAACATTTATATTATTAAAGGAAACACAACTTAGCAAGCTGATTAATTTTAATGACTGATTGTTTTCAGACTAGTATTTGTTTAACATTGGTTTAAAGTTGACTGCTGCTACTTTAGCAACAGCTCGGCATGGGCTCTCTGAGCTGATCCTAATCACTTTCATCCTTGATATTTCAGTCAGTCATGAATGGAGGTGTTTGTGAGAAACTGATTTATTATTATTATTATTATTTTTTTTTTTAAAAGATCCTTTATAAACACTCCAATACTTACTGCAGAAAATGATTTTACGCAATGTCCTGCAGTGCAGTTATGAAATACTAATCTAACTACATACCATGTGCAGCCCACAGAAACGCTGTCTGTGCGCAGCCTGCTGGCAAAAAGCGGAACTACAGTTAGAGCAAATAAGGCAGAACGGAAACATCGGCGTCACTCCTTGGACTGATGATAGCTTATAAATAGTTATAAGTAATCGCTTGTGTGATTATAAATGTGCTGTGTGTTATGTCATGTATAGTGGTTAATGTTTATTGTTGTGTGTAGTGTGTGTGTATGTGTGCGTGCGCCCACCGTGTGTATGAGGAGTAAACGGGGCGACGTGCACGGTGAGCAGTGCCGGTGTGTGGGTTGTAGTAGTGCAATTGTAATAAACGCATGCATCTGATGATTAAACCCCGAACTATCCCTGCTGTTTTACCCTCTGGGGTCGAGTGCATCGTCGGCGATGCAACGTACTTTTCGCGTCTATTTCAGTTTATATCTCGCTGAAATCTGTTGGAGTAAGTAGTCTCCACCGGGTCCGTGGATGAGAAGAGATTCACAGCTGAGACGAGGAGTAGTTGCAAGTCACCAGTTTATTCTCTGACTGATTACAATCAGGGAGCGACTATCTGACATACATTCAGCATGTACAGTAAGAAGCTCGAACAATAGTTATCGGCTGTCTTTTTATAGCCCTCCGGGTACGTGTTCCCCCCTCTTTTGGTATTTTCCCAGCTACGTGACATCAACATGTTTTTACATTTGCTTCTGTTTGTCAGTTAGCACATGTCCCCCCTCCCAGCATCTTATTGTGTCAGCATTTTTGCAGCCCCCTTTTGTTAAGCAAAAGTTAAAATAAGCATCTGTTCCTCTTTTCCAACTGTCTGGGACGAGGTCATCCTGCCCTGCTCGCACACTGTCAGTTCCTGATTTCTGTTAGTTGTATTATTTTAGAATCAACCCCCTCCTTTCATCATGCCCTGCTTTAAGCTATATTCTATTTTTCCTCTATTCATTGTATGTTCTTTATAATTCTATTGAATCCCACAAATCTTAATGTAGAATCATGAAAAATCCGTAATCTGTCTTCTTTTCAAAACATCCATTGACGGAAGTATTAAAGTTTTTTAAATTAGGTTGAATCGGCAAAAAAGTAAACCATGTCACCTTACTTTGTTTTACCTGCATCGGGGGCGTGTAGCGCGTATTCAAATCGCATTCGCATGGTAATTTGATTAACAGCGCAATGGTGAAACGCGATCCAGATACTGTACGTCCCCATCAGCGCCATAAAAGGGGGGTAGGGACGTGGCCAGGTGACAATGGTTCATTCATACACATTAAAGTTGCTACATATTCAATGAAAGGAGCCAGAAATAGTTACATGAGTTAGGTTTTTCTTATTTATTTATCCAAATGAATGTTGCAACTACACCATTTAGTCATCTTCATGTAGCCAAGACTTTGGTGATCAGATATCTGGGATCAAAACAAACTGCCAGCATTGCTTACTATGTACTTTTATAATGTTTCTGCAAGTGTTCCAAACTGCATTTTGCAATGTCTATACTTTGAATGTCAAATTACAAACTTCACATAAATTTGACATATTTACAAAGTACACTAAGATTAAGATGAGTTTGTTGCCAAACCAAATATATAAGAAATAATTTATTTGTCATGAATTAATTTTATGATATTTGAAGAAATGTGTGACCATGCCCCAGTCAGTGAAAGTGTGTTTCCTACCCCTAGGCTCCAGAGGGTTAATTATTGTGAGCATGGCTCAGCGACCCACTATTAAAATACTTTATTAGAAATATTATAGTGTGTGTGTGTATGTGTGTGCGCCCGCGCCTGTTTGCTAGCCTGGCGCCGCTGAGTCATGTGACAGCTGGGAGCAGCAATTGAGAGCAGCAGCGCGAACACACAGCTGCGGTGCATTCGGGAGAGAGATTGAAACTTATAAGTATCGATCTCATTAAACTGGTATTGATCAATATAAATACCAACATTATTATCGATATTTGGATCGATCCGCCCACCACTATCGGACAGTATTGCTGTGTTATAATCACTTCAGCATAAATGTTAAACCTAGTGTTTCTGTTTCTGTCATGTTGTCAATATCAAACAGTAAACGTTGTAATGGATTGTTTCTATATATGTGCTTTTAAACAGTATGCCTGCATGTGGGGCTAACAGAACACATCTACCCTATAGGAATACATATATACTATAAACCTGTTGTGGGTTATAAAGCAAAATAAGGAAAAATAACAGTGGGCTATAGGTAGCATAGTGAGCACATTAACGTCGCCTCGCTATTGAGAAACATGGCGCAGACATCGGGGGAATGTCGAATCAATGTTCGGTAGCGATGTTTCTGCAACAGAGATGCTTTGACGATGGATTTTCAAGGATCGCGGAGACAATGCCAATGCCTGGTAGTTATATCATTTTAGTGTTGCAGCTGTGACAGTGCGAAACAATACAACTGACAAATTGTCAGTAAGGTCGGATGGCGTTAGATCATAAACCGGAAATTAGCGGAACAGGACGCATTTGTAACTTAATATTTTAACGAAAGACAAAAGTAACAAGTCCATTTAAATTTCGGTACTGTTAATTGTGTTATTTAACTTGAAAGGGTATTTAGCTATATTACTCCTTACAGCCAAACGTAGTGGAATTATAGTAACGTGTTACTTCCAAAGATTACTAGGCAGCTGTTTGCTAATGCTAACGTTAGCATTGCGTCATTTTGCTTCTTCCACTCTCAGATAAGATAAAGATAGCTTTATTGTCATTGTGTAAATGAAATGAGATGTCTTTAGAGCAAACCCGTGGAGGCTATGTTAAGGATAAAACTGTAAACATGGGTAAACAAAACATAATATCGGCATAAGTGCATAGACCCACCTCTGTATTTTTAGGAAGATTAGCAATACATGAAAATTTCCTTCAAGTGTGGTAAATATTCAGTTTTAAATGAAAACCACATGTGACATATTATCTGTCCCATTGCATTAAGCCCTCCATCAAACCCCCATGAATCCTAACTGAATGGGTCGCTTTTCGCTGTGAATTCTGGGAGTCTGTGCAACGTCGGGACCGCAGCTCTCGCGTTACTTCTAAAAGGGGAAGGAATTATATTCAAAGTCTTTAATAGCGCCCGATTTTAACAAACGACCAAATTATGTCGATATAAACTGTATTGTGTCCTCCTTTATCTGGTTTTGATAATATATCGATATTCCGTAAATATCCGATAAACAGCCCAGCACTAATTGGTCCGTCTTAATTGTTTCATTGTCACCCCGAAACTTGTGTGGATTGCTCCAGAAAACAACCCTGGTTCCATTAGCCCCGGTAAGAATGGCAAAACGATGGCCAGAGTAACTCAACTCTTGAAGAATGAAAGTCAGAATAGGGCTGTCTGGTGTTGTTGAGTCTTGTATTCTGTGACAATCGTATTGTTTTGGAAGTGTGTGTCTTGGAATACTTAAAAATAAAATGTTCATAAGGGATGGATGGAGTTTTACTTAGAGTAATAGATCGTGTTTGTTACCATGAAACGGTAAACATACGGGGCTCTAATCCACATGGTTACTGTATTGTATAATGGAATCGGTAAATTCTGCTGCTGTGATGTGTTTAAACATCACAGATAATCATTGTGAAATAGTAAGATAACAGGTGAATATGTCCCCATAATGTAAATCAGAAAAGGCAGAATTCTTACTTTAGGTACCCTGAGAGTAAAGAAATAATGGAATTTATGGAAGGCGCAAGATATATGTATATTGGTTTGTATATTTAGTGTCTGTCCTGTGCTGCCTTATGCTGTCTTACACAGTCTTAATTACTTCTGTGTAAGAAGTGAAATTTTCTTTGTGTTATCCATATGTTGACTATGTGCACCTGTCTTTTTATGTCTGCACATTGAGCCTGGAGGTATGCAATTTTGTTCAGCTATGCTTCCGTTGTTGTACTGTTGTATGGTGTGAATGACAATAAAGTTCACTTATATACAGTGTTGGAGCACGGCGTCTCCACCGGGTCCGTGGATGAGAAGAGATTCACAGCTGACACGGGGAGAAGTTGCAAATCACCGGTTTATTGTCTGGCAGATTGCAATCCGGGAGCGGCCGTCTGACATACATTCAGCATGTACAGGAGGAGGCTCTGCCATATGTATCAGTTGTATCCCTTTTAAAGCCCTTTGGGCATCTCCCCCCCTTTCTCGGTACCTTCCGTGTACGTGACAACCGCATGTGTGGTTCCAGCCGGCTCGTACTGTTCTTGGCCTTCTGGAAGGCTAAAAGATAAGTAGGGGCCGCTGATATTCTCTGTCGCCCCCCCTATCTGTTCCGATTAGGTAGCCTTGCCTTGCCGGCGCGCCAGTCAGTTCTTGTTTTGATTAGTTACAGCCTTATAGAATCATTCCCTTTATTTTATTCATTATTCCCTCAATTCCCCCTTTTGATCTCCGCAAGGAGATCACCCTGATTATGCTGATTAGTAATATTTTCCCTTATTTATGAAATTTTGCATTCCCCCTTTTGGTCTCCGCAAGGAGATCACCCTATTGTCGGGGGAGGTGTAGTTCAAAGCTGTCCAAATGACCTTTGCCCCTCTCCGGCCCAACAGGCAGGAGAGGCATCATCTGCGCATAGGAGCTATCCCGCTTCTCTATCACGGTAGTGATGAGACGAACTGACAGTGCGCGCAGGCAGGGAATACAACAACACCCGCAAGTAACTAAAATCGCAGCAAAAGTAGCAAAGGATAATAAAAGCGAGCTCATTAAGCCTTTCCACTGTCCGAACGCCGAGGTCAGCCAAGCATCCCAGATGTTATTGATCCTGGAGTGTGCATGCATCGTTTTGGAGACGGTCCGGAGACCCTCGAGTGCCCTGGTCACTGAGCCGTCTGGTGCTGTGTTGTTGGGAATGTAAGTACAGCATTCTTCCCCAAACATAGCGCACACTCCCCCCTTTAGGACTCCAAAGAGTTCCACACACAATCTGTCCATCCAGCCTAGGAAGGAGGGCAAAAACCCTGAGCTTCAGGGAAATTCCACTCCCAGCCCGCCACAGGCGCAGCCCCCCTTCGGGGTCCATGGCTGGCATGGCTCACAAACCACTAATCATTAACATTTTAAGCATTTTAAGCATCACACATAACACACTTGTTTCCCCCAACATTCCCCTTTTTATCTTGATCTCCATCCTGGTCCTAGTGTTGTCTGGCGGTGGATGAGGTGCTTTTGTTCTTTCTGGTCGTTGGAGCAGGGGTGGACTACCCTGCTCTGGTTGCTCAGGTCAGGGGATTATTCTGCCCCTTCTGTTGAGACCTGAGTTGCGTCTAGTTCAGCCGAACTGACGCCCTGGATTCCTTCCCTAAGGGCCTCCTGGATCTCTGCTGTGGTTCTCCCTGGGTCCTCCGCAGCCGCGCACTGGCTCCAGTGAAACCACGTGTCACGTTTGCCTTTCAGACGAACCGCGTGTGACGTCCTCTCCGTAACCTGGAAGGGGCCCGTCCACCTGGGCTCTGACCACTTCCGTTTGATGACTTTCAGGAGGACCCACTCCGCCGTGTGTGGTTTGGCTGGCTGGTTCTCTGGTCTCGCCTCCTGGATCTGTTTAGAGAAATCTGCAACGAGACCTTGCAAACAATCATAATATGCTCTAGGATTTTGCTCCCCCTTCTCGTTGGGGGTCCAGGTTAACCCTTTCTGGGGTCCTAGGAACTGCCTGCCTGTCTGGAGCTCAAAGGGGGTGAACCCGGTCCCCCTGTTTATGGAACACCTCACTGACATCATTGCCAGTGGTAAAGCGTCAACCCAATTCATTTTGGTCTGCGCGCAGATTTCTGCCAATTTTTGTTTTATTGTTTGGTTCATTCGCTCCACTTTTCCCTGGGACTGCGGATGATACACAGTTCCGAACGCATGTCTCAATCCCAACGCTTTCTCCAGGGTCAATCGGTAATTTGGGTGAACTTCCTCCTCTACCATGATCATCTGTTTGGACATCACGTACCCTGTGACCCTCTTTGCTTCCTCATCTGCGGCCTGATTTCCTTTCGCTACCATTGTTCCTGACCCTTCATGTCCCTTGCACTTGACCACCGCCACTTTTTTGGGAAGCATCAAGGCCTTTGCCAATTCCCTCATTTCTGCTTCGTGTTTTATTGGCTTGTTTCCCGCGGTCAAGAATCCTGCCCTCAGCCATTGGCTGAGTTCCACATGCACTGCGCCTACAGCATATGCTGAGTCTGAGTCTATGGTAACTTCTTTCCCTTCTGCTAATTTCAGGGCCTCGATAACCGCTATCACCTCGGCTCTCTGGGCTGACTGGGCTCCCCCCAGTCTGTCTGCCTTCAAGGTTACATAATCCTGGCCTTGTCTGGCCACCACTGCATACCCTGCCTGCAAACCTCCTGTGTCTGTTCTTCTCTTGCCGTCTTGCTTTCCCCTCTTCCTGCTTGAAAATAACTTTGCATATTTGAGTTAGACACCCCATGTACAACTTCAACTCATAAACCTTGTTTTTTTTCTTTTCTTTTCATAGCACTCCCTCCTTGCGCAATGGTCAAGACCATGCGCATGCATTATTAAGGTGTCAACCACACGACAAAGGCACAACCAAAAATCCATCACAGTCGTGAAACAGACCATCAGAGTCTTTAGCATCCCCTTTGTGTCCACACACAGGCCTCATAAGGCCCCCTCCCGTGGCTGAACTCACACCCCAAGCATGCAGCCTGTTCTTATCAGTATTGCAGCTTAGCTTTGGGCACCTCAACCCCCCCTTTCGCTAAGACCTTCAGCAACGGTGGCTTCAGTGCCTGTGTATATAACACAGAGCAGATCACCCACATACTGTAGCAATGTGATTCAATCCATCCAAATCTGCCCTAAGCATGTGTTCACATCCTTGCAGTATCCTCGCATGGATGAACTGCTGACCCCTATAGGTGATCGCAAACAAACACTGTGACTGTTGTGTTAGGGACACACTTAAAAATGCCATCTACAAATCCACAACTGTGAACCACTCTGCACTGGGTGGCACATCTGTTAGCAGGGTGTGAGGACTGGGATCTCCCACTGATTGATCCTCCACTAACTATTTCGCTGCACACAAATCATAAACTAACCTCCACACTTTGTCTCCTGCCAACATTCCTCTGCACTTTATTTCCCTTCACACTGCCCTCCTATCATGCTCCACAGCCACAAACCTCTCAAGTCTCCTACATACTCTGCACTCCACTGACTCTCACCAACTCACCTTCAGTAGCAGCCCACATTCCCTCACACTGAAATCTCTCCATTGCAACAAACAAGTATGTTTGTTCTATGTCCAATTCAGCCTATTGCTATATTGTTCCTGTATAAATGGGCCACACTGTTCTAGAATTTCCCCAACTTCATCAGTAACATCTTCAATCCCTTATGAACTATGCTGTCCCCTATTGAACAACAAATTTTGTCGCAGAAGGCTGTACTGTCCACTGAGCACCTCTACGCCCCCCTCTGTACATTTTATGTCTATCTGCAGCTGACACAAAGCATCTCTGCCTGACAAATTCACTGGGATATGCTCTAATATTAGTATGGGCATATTTACATGTTTGTAACCTATCTGAACTTCCACTAAACAAGATTTTGGAACATACAGGTGTGTCCTGGCTGATCACAGCTCCAGCACACCAGCTGAACCAGCCTGTTCCCCAGTCTCTCCAAAGTCTGGGATCATCAAATTTGTGGGTAAATGGGTGCCCTTTGAGGAAACCCCCATCCATTGTATCTACTCACTCTGTTCCAATTAGGGACCTGAGGCCAATTAGTATCATGGGGGGCCCCAGCGACAGGAGACTGTCGGCTGTCCACAGGCTGCCCCCGGGGCTTGGGTCCGGAGAGACCACTGGTGCCTGGACTTTTTCTTTTTAGCGGTCAGCTCCTCCAGCTGCATCTGATTCCATTTCTTTGTCAGTTCCCTCTCACGCTCTTTAGCAAAGTCCTCCTCCTCTCTCTGAATGCCGGATTCTGCAGGTCCTGCTCCGTCTCAGTGCGCCACCGCTTTTCTTGAGCTTGCAGATAGGCAGCTGGGCTCTCCCCCTCCTTGATGGGCTCCACCTTCATTTTAACCACACTCAGCCGTGGAGGAAACATTAGTCGCAGCTGATGCCAGCAGTTAGCATGGTAACCGTCAAAGTGACATGCATCATTCACAGGAGTCCCTGTCGCCGCTGCCAGGCCACTGCTTCGCAGCAGTCTCTCCATTCCGTCTACCCCCAAAACGCAAGCCAGAACCGCCTTTATGTCCCCCATCGCCAGGAGCCGACCCATAGTTTCCTCCTCAAATGCTTTTATCCATTTTCCGGCCCCTTCTGCCAGAACTGGGAGTCTGAGAATCAGGCCCTCCAGATCTTGTCCTGCCCACGGCACCTACTGTGTCTGTGCTCCGTTCACCCTCAGCGGAAGCATCGGAGTGTCCCTGGTGGGGGGCTTCACAGCCCTCCTGCTTCTCACTATTCTATGATCTGCATTATCCTCCTCTACTCCTTCCTCACTCTCTGTTTCTGTCTCCTTCTCCTGAAACTGACTCCATCCTTTAGATGGAGGGTTAGGGGTGTCCAGCAGATGCACCAGCCCTTCTGCATTACTACCACTTGCTCCGTACCCCACCTTTATCTCACTCCCTTGTTTCTCAGGCCCACATGCCTGGCCTTCTGTTCTTCTCTCACTCCCTCGCAGTCCTTCCTGCACTGCCTGCCGCAGCAATGCACTCACTGCCCTGTATCCATCTAAACAACTTGCCGTTCCTTTCTGCTCCCTACTTCCTTCATCCTTCTGTGTCACCTCACCTCTGAATTCTACCTTCCCCTCTATTACTGGAAACTGACCCTTGTATGAAGGAGGGGGGGCTTCCACTAACGGACACTGACTTTGATATGACAGTGGCCATATTTCTTCCTGCCTCATCTCTTCTTTCTCACCCCCCTTCTTCTCATTTAGTGCCTTTCTCATGGCTTTCTGCTCCCTTCTCCAGGCCTCTCCCTTTGCTTTAAATAACCTCAGTACCTCCAGTTCCTCACTCCTTTTCTTTTTACGCCTTTCTGTGTTCTTATTAGCCTTATGATACTTTATCAGAGTCTCCATCTCCTCACACACTGCCACATCCCATGTGCCCCCTTTAGGCCACTTAGTTACCAGGGCCTTTGTTCTATTCCCCCACTTTTTACACATCTTTTCTATCCTCGCTTTAAGCAGGGGGTGCTCTCTCCCCAACTGCTGTACTGGTGTTTCTGCTGCCTTTACCAGGGCCTGCATTTTAATGCTTTTCTGCACTCTACTGTCACTTGAACTGTTTTCCTGTCTAAAAATGAACAGAGTTCCTCACAGTCAACCCGTGCTCTATTCTTTTTTTTTTTTTTTTTTTTTTTTAATTCTCTCCCTGACAGTAGTTACTTCACCTTGATGTGTGGCTCTAAATTATTTATTATTATTTATTATTATTATTATTATTATTATTTATTTTCTACTTATTTCCTCTCCTAACTAAAATCCCTAACACTGCACCCAATTATCTACGGGCACACATATACTAAAACCTCTGGTCTATAAACTGTTATTTTTCTCACAAAGATGTGCTTTAATACCCTTTATCTCTAAACTTAGTCTCTATAATCCATAAAATCTATTAATCACAATATTTTATTCAAATACATTATTTTAAGATTTAATTATTATTTAATTATTATTTTAAGATTTATTATTAAGATTTTAAGTTCTAAATTTACCAACCCGCACTTCCACTACTGTCAATGACGTTTTATGGAAATGCACAAATGCTCTATCCCGACCCCTGCTAACTTGATCTCTTCTACTTTGTACTTATTTCTGCTTTATACATCTTTACTTGCAACTTATCTGTTGAACAAGGACCCAAAACTGCGGACGTAATTACTTTCCCCACTTCTGCATCAAATTAGCGCTCGCTCTCTGGCGTGCTGCTTCATCCCTCTGCCTAGCATGCTCTCTCTCCGTTTTCCACAGTAATTCTCCCAGTGAGCGTTTATCCTCTACTCGACATCCGGCGCTCCGAACCGCCCCACACATACGCTCCCCGGCATCAGCTACCTCCTTATCCTAGTCGAATGTCCTACTAACAAACACCACCAATACATAAATCAACAACTTCTAAAATAATAAGACTATATTCAAAGCAGCTTACTGTTGTGTCCCCCCTGAACAGGGCACGTCCCACAAGCTCAATCCCAGTCAAACAGGCCCGCTCCCAGCCGAAACCCCCCCCGATCTCCAGCAATGTCAACTTGGAAGGGGGTGTTCTGTGAGAACTCCCCTTCGGTTCTGACAAACTGTAAGACCGCAAGCAGTGACAGCAGAGCCACGGGCAAGCTCAACCAACACAGAGCGAGCGGCGAGCACCCTGAACAGGAGGAACCCACAACGCTGCTCACACACAAACCAGTACAACTGCACCCAAGCTGGTGCTTTGATTCACCCTCTCTCTCTTTTTTTTTTTTTTTTAGTTAGAGAGGGGGACCTTATTCCCTCCTCCCAATCTAGAGTTCGGGGTCCTGAATTCCCTGGGTCTCCCACCCAGCTTTTCTACCGCTCGTAAAATTCTATTTCCCTGTGTGGGTCCCGTACCCTCTGCTCCCTAAAATTCTATTTCCCTGCAGGGTCCCGTACCCTCTGCTCCTTAAAATTCTATTTCCCTGCGGGGTCCCGTACCCTCTGCTCCTTAAAATTCTATTTCCCTGCGGGGTCCCATACCCTCTGCTCCTTAAGGTTCTATCTCTCTGCGCACGATACCTAGACACAATGCATACACAACACATACACAACACAATATATTGTATAAACACAGTGCGTGCAACCTCTCCTCCGTCTTACTTTACCGACGGGCCACTGGACACTTCAAACTGCTCAATTTGACATATCCAATGTGCAGATTTTGATGTAACAGGCTCTGCTTACCTCTTCTAGTCGGCGCCTCGCAGTTCTCTGTGTCCAAGTAGGCCGCGTCACCCCTTAGCCGAATCTTGCGAATCTCCTGGGGATCCCGGACGAGCCCCCAAATTGTTGGAGCACGGCGTCTCCACCGGGTCCGTGGATGAGAAGAGATTCACAGCTGACACGGGGAGAAGTTGCAAATCACCGGTTTATTGTCTGGCAGATTGCAATCCGGGAGCGGCCGTCTGACATACATTCAGCATGTACAGGAGGAGGCTCTGCCATATGTATCAGCTGTATCCCTTTTAAAGCCCTTTGGGCATCTCCCCCCCTTTCTCGGTACCTTCCGTGTACGTGACAACCGCATGTGTGGTTCCAGCCGGCTCGTACTGTTCTTGGCCTTCTGGAAGGCTAAAAGATAAGTAGGGGCCGCTGATATTCTCTGTCGCCCCCCCTATCTGTTCCGATTAGGTAGCCTTGCCTTGCCGGCGCGCCAGTCAGTTCTTGTTTTGATTAGTTACAGCCTTATAGAATCATTCCCTTTATTTTATTCATTATTCCCTCAACAGTAAATGATTTGATTGAATAGTCAGTTCCTGATGCCAGCATTTGGATTGAGTGGGCTGTTAGCCTTGGTGCACATGAACCTTTCCAGCGTTGCTATTCTCTATAGTAAATGCTGTTCTGCATATCAGGCAATCTGTGCACTGACTGGTGTGTTTTTATAGGTGAAGTACCCCTACGGAAATGCAGGCAGCCCAATCCGAGACCAGCGCGTAAGTCTCCCAAGCATTCGTTTCCTGTCTCCAATGAGACAATGAGACGGCAGTATTTTTCTCAATGTGCAGTACTGACTGCCAAGTGTGCTGTCTGTCTGTCACTAACAGCCATCAATTGATTTGACTCTTGTATTTTTACACTTTATTTTGCATAATTGTACCGTCATTCTTTTATCAGGACGAAGGAGGAAACCTAAAGGACGGAAGGGGGCCATATACCAAGAACTTACAAAAGCTGCTATTCTCCAGTAACCCCTTCGATTCAACCCATGTGGGATCGCTACCATCCTGCATCGAGTCCCAACAACGTCGCACCCTGAGCCCTACTCACCAGCCTTATCATCAACTTCCTTCTTAGTTCCCTCACCAGTCCCATCCTCTTTTGTTTTACCTCCTTCTCCATCTCTTTTTATGGACTCCCCTCCTTCATCCCCATGCGTAGCCTCACCAGTTAGCCCAGCTCCAGAACCATCTTCAGCCCCAGCCGTAGTTCATCCCACCCCTCTGCCTCACGTTCTGGTGCAGGCCCCCTCAGTGAGAGTGATTATAGAGGATTATAGAGTCATAGTTGTTTGGGTTAATTCTGAGTACCACAAAAGTTTACAAGCCCTATTTTGGCAAGAGCTAATCATAAGAGGTAATCCTAATCATTTTCATCCTTGCCGTTTAAATCACTCATGAATAGATGTGTTTGTGAGAAATTGGTTTGTTTTAAGCATTTTCAATTTAAATAAATACTGCAATACTCATTGCAGAAATACATCTTTTCCAATATTGTGCAGCCTAATAATGAAGTACTTACTACTACGAAATATCTAACAACATACGATGCAACATTCAACAGGGGGTAGTGAAGTGATTCGTGGCTGATCAAAGTGCCAATTCGATGTGGGGCAGTGATTAGCATGTGGAGAATGCTGCAGCAGTATTACAAAATCAGCAACTCTTTTAAAAATAATAGTGATATAAATATATTATTTATTAATAAGTATATAGAATCAGTACACAAAGTATAAGTATATAAAGTTTAAGTATATAAAGTATATAAGTATAAAAATCTTAAGTATAAAAATGATATAAGTATAAAAATGTTATAAGTATAAAAATGTTATAAGTATAAAAAATTTAAGTAAAAAAAGTTTAAGTAAAAAAGGTTTAAAGGCCTCAGAGGACTGCTGCTCTTACTCATCAGAGTGGTTCTGATGCTTAAACTTTTTCTTCAGTGCTTCTGCTAAAATGGCAGCAAAGTCCTCTGAGGGCATGGGCGTCCCCTGCGTCGGTCCCCTCCTGGTCACTGGCGTCCCAACTGGCGACCTCTGCACTGGGCGCAGTTTAATGTGCGGCAGCTCCGCCAGAACATCCACCATGCTGGGGCCATTAGTGCACTCATTACAGCCTGGAATCATGTTATCACCCATGATCACCTTATCAAACTGGTTCACTCAATGCCAATATGGTGCAGGCAGGTGATCAAGAACAAAGTGTGGCCCACCAGATACTGAGCCATCACTGAGACACAAAAAGTCCTTTTTCAAGGCCACCTACACAAACATGAAGAAAGCTTGACGCATGTCTGTTCTACTATATATGAAGTATACACATTTATTTTGCACCTTTGGCCAGAGAAATACATTACGCATATTACTCAATAAGACAATTGACATGGGAGCTTTAACAAACAAACTCAGAAAAGTAAATCCAAGCTAGAATAAAAACTTGATTTTTATTACTGTGTCCCCTGTAACACTGTTTTCAAATAAATATATTGGCTCAACGAAGGAGTTAAAAGTAAAAGGTCAAAAGTTGGAAAAAATTCTAAATTAACAAGCGGTTGCAGACTTTTGCATACTACTGTAGTGTGGCTGCGTTTTTATAAAGAAGACTCCTCTTCACAAGCTGTGCAATACCATTTAACATTTGTTATGTGTTTGAATTGGCTCTTGGTCATGCCAGTACAGACACGGTGTTGCCACCTCTGGCATCCATCACAGAGTATCTACAGTGGGATTAACAACATACAGTATAGGACAAGTAGCCATATTTTCACATCTATCAAATGACTACAGTAATTTTCCTCACCCAGTCACCATCTTTATTTTGAAACTGTCCACACCATTGGCAGGCCTCCTCAAGAGATACTGTAAGGAAAAAAGCATAAACTTACTGGTGAGCAGGCATTCATCATTATACTTATCACCCAGTTTGCCAATCATGTTCACACACCCTTCTGACTGACTTTGCCTGAGTCACTTGCCCTTTATTGTGCTGTTGTGTTTTTTTTCCACTGTAACACAATTCAGTCTTCAAATGACTTCACTAACACTGTTTTCAAATTAGTTGTACTCTTGGCATAGCAATCTGACTTTTCCGGCTCAGATTCTATGAAAACATAGCTATAAGGCCATTTTGTCAAAAGGGGCTGACAGACATTCGCTATAGTCATGTTATTTTAATATAATATAATATAATATAATACAAAATTCTTTAAAACCTGTTAAGTCTAAAACTGTAAGAGTAGGTGTACTTGTTTACAAAACAAAAAACAAAAGTTCTCTTACATAACTTTTGTAGTATTTGAAGGATTTTATACCCCCATTTTAAGCACAACTGTACAATTGATTAACCCTGCCCATAACAGCATTTTACCCCTAACTAGCACCGGATCCCCACAGGGCTGTGTGCTGAGCCCCCTCCTATACTGCCTCTACACCCACGACTGTAGTCCGACCCACAACAACAATCTCATCGTCAAGTTTGCCGACGACACTACGGTGGTCGGACTCATCTCTAAGGGAGACGAGGCAGCCTATAGGGATGAGGTCCTGAAGCTGGAGGCCTGGTGTTCAGAGAACAATCTGACTTTGAACACCAAGAAAACTAAAGAGATCGTTGTTGACCTCAGGAGGCACGGCACCGACCTAACCCCCCTATACATCAACGGTGAACGCGTGGAGAGGGTCCATACTTTCCGGTACCTAGGGGTCCTCATCTCGGACAATATCTCATGGACCGAGAACATCACAGAGGTCGTCAAGAAGGCACAGCAGCGGCTCCACTTCCTGAGAGTCCTCAGGAAGCTGAATCTCAACCAGGATCTGTTTCTGACCTTCTATCGCTCGTCCATTGAGAGCCTCCTGACGTACTGCATCACAGTGTGGTACGGCAGCTGCACCATGGCAGATAAGGAGAGGCTTCATAAAGTTGTCAAAGCTGCCCAGAAGATCATCGGCTGCCCTCTCCCCTCTCTTATGGACATATACACCTCCCGCTGCCTCAGCAGAGCAAGGAACATTATCAAGGACACATCCCACCCTGGCTCTGATCTATTCAACCTGTTGCCCTCAGGAAGACGCTACAGGTGCATCAGGACTAGGACAGACAGGCTCCGGAACAGTTTTTTCCCTAGAGCCATACTCACACTGAACACACACTGAACACACACTGTACACACACTGAATACACACAGAAAACAATCACTCCCCCTACTATGGTCTTCCTCCCCTTTCTCCCTTTCACACACACACTAAAAAATCTTACCACATCTATTTATTATATATTATCACTGTGTAATAATCCGGTCAATGTGAAATTGTGCATTCGTTCACTTTATATACATATGCTAGTGCAATAAGATATATTACACTGTCACTTTAATACTTTCTATTTGTTTACATTGCTTATTTTTATACATATTTTATACATACTTTAGATACTACTTCTCTTTTTATATTTTATATGTATATGTTTGAGCACTGACCCAAGGAGATGCTTTTCATCTCATTGTATATGTAAAAAATGTATAATGACAATAAAAGGCATTCTATTCTATTCTATTCTATTCTATTCTAACTGTGCAGTATCTGTACAAACTGGACACATCTGGTTTGACCGCCCCAAAGAGCTTTGGTAAGTTAAAGTTTACCTTGCCTTATGTTTCTATTACAGTTTTTCTGAATTGCTAAAAGACTAAACCTCATTCTTGGAACAAAACTTCCAATTGCCAAAACTAATTTATTGAATCAATCACTCTTTTGGTGAAACTTTAAACACAATTTGCAGATTTGAGCAAAACTCTAAACACATTCCCATTCATCAAAACACATTTTGCACTGTGGTGAACTTTGATGCAAAATAGAAAACACAGGCTGCAGAAGTTCAGCACAGCCACCAGTCATCATTTAAACACAATGACTCAAAACTGTTCACACATGTTTCTAAACATGAGAAGAAGGCAAAGAGTGACTAGAACATACAATATGTGCTAGATGAGAGTGCAAGTGCCACTGGTGAGTTGAAGTTTGACGTCAACGTACAGATGGGTCACACAGAGGATTCTTCCCGCATCACCCAGCAAGGTGTCCCTATTGCTCACTACCGACAGTTACCGTACTTATGACCAGAGACCCACACAACAATTACGTTTCAAACATTTTCAGACAACTTCACATTATATGTGATCGTAGAGCTAAATTATTCCCTATTAGTTATGAAAGATTATACAATTTTTTACTTACACGGTGACTATACCCTTATTAGACTGCATTTTCCACCATCGCTGACGTATTTACCCGGGACTAAGCTTCTAACTACAGCTCGTGAGTTGTTTGAAATACGCAACTTAAGGACAGTGTTTGCGAACGTTCCTTCGAACTATGGTTTTGGGAAATGCACCACAGAACGGAAAGGTTAAGGAAGAGCTTTTTCCCCCAGGTCATAATGCTCCTAAATCAGGACAATACTCAATGCCTCTAGGTGCTGCTTCACCCTGTCCAAATCATTGGCACATTCCTCAGGCCTCTTGCACATTTCACTTATGTATAGATTATGTACAGCTGAACATTTCATTTTTTATCTTATTATTTTTCTTATTTTTTCTATATTTTGTTACTCTCTTATCATGCACAGCTGCTCAGAGTGACCAGGGTTACATTCCACTGCATGTTGTATGTGTACAACTGTGTACGTGACGAATAAACCTTTTGAATCTTGAATCTTCAATCTTGAATTTTCGTAAAGTACAAATTCCGACCTTCCTGGCAATATATCACATGTGCTGGGGCCTCACTTCTACGTGCCACTTCCGTGGACTTTTAGTTTAAGATTATAGATAGCAGCTTTCACATGGTTACAGTGTACAGGGCGAAGTGCACATTTAGAAATCTTGCCCCGGGCACTTTCATGCATTTTCGTATAGTACAAATTGCCAGCTTTCCGGCAATATATCACATGTCCCAGGGCAGGATTTCTACGTGCCACTTCCGTGGACTTTTAGTTGAAGATTATTTATGGCAGCTTCCCCATGGTTACAGTGTACAGGGCGAAATGCACATTTAGAAATCTTGCCCTGGGAAGTTCCATGCATTTCCGTATAGTACAAATTGCCAGCTTTCCGGCAGTATATCACATGTCCCAGGGCAGGATTTGTACGTGCCACTTCCGTGGACTTTTAGTTGAAGAATATTTATGGCAGCTTCCCCATGGTTACAGTGTACAGGGCGAAGTGCACATTTAGAAATCCTGCCCTGGGAAGTTCCATGCATTTCCGTATAGTACAAATTGCCAGCTTTCCGGCAATATATCACATGTCCCAGGGCAGGATTTCTACGTGCCACTTCCGTGGACTTTTAGTTGAAGATTATTTATGGCAGCTTCCCCATGGTTACAGTGTACAGGGCGAAGTGCACATTTAGAAATCCTGCCCTGGGAAGTTCCATGCATTTCCGTATAGTACAAATTGCCAGCTTTCCGGCAATATATCACATGTCCCAGGGCAGGATTTCTACGTGCCACTTCCGTGGACTTTTAGTTGAAGAATATTTATGGCAGCTTCCCCATGGTTACAGTGTACAGGGCGAAATGCACATTTAGAAATCCTGCCCTGGGAAGTTCCATGCATTTCCGTATAGTACAAATTGCCAGCTTTCCGGCAATATATCACATGTCCCAGGGCAGGATTTCTACGTGCCACTTCCGTGGACTTTTAGTTGAAGATTATTTATGGCAGCTTCCCCATGGTTACAGTGTACAGGGCGAAGTGCACATTTAGAAATCCTGCCCTGGGAAGTTCCATGCATTTCCGTATAGTACAAATTGCCAGCTTTCCGGCAATATATCACATGTCCCAGGGCAGGATTTCTACGTGCCACTTCCGTGGACTTTTAGTTGAAGAATATTTATGGCAGCTTCCCCATGGTTACAGTGTACAGGGCGAAATGCACATTTAGAAATCTTGCCCCGGGCACTTTCATGCATTTTCGTATAGTACAAATTGCCAGCTTTCCGGCAATATATTGTAATAAATCCTCTGTGGGTATTAAGGATCTATCCTTTAGCTATCCTAGCCCGCTCCCCACAGGTTACCCACCCAGCAAGCCCAAGGGATACACACCACCAATTTAGGGATCAAATACTTTATTTAATTAATTCATCACCCCTCAGCACAATACAACCAGCTAGGGAGCAGATAAACAGGCTGTAACCCCGCCGCCAGAGTGTGTCACACAGCAACTCAGTAGGTTCACCAGCACCCCCCTCACAGAAGCACAGCAAGCCAAGCAAAATCGTAATTCACACCCGATTACACCAAACACCCCCCTCCGAGGCGGCAGCGTACACCATCCCATCCAGCCCTCCCTTAACCCACCGTATTGCACAGACCCGATCGGCTGACCATCCTAAAAACACATACACACACACACAAACATACACAAGAAGAATCTTAAAAAGGACACTTCCCTTTCCTCTACCAGACCCACCCACGGGGTCTAATCAACTAAGCCCCAGGGATTAAACAAGGCTGGGAACCAACTTCCTCCTGGAATGACAGTAGTCTCACCCGCCGGCAACAGTCTCGCCCTAATAAATCCGCGCAACCTCTACCTATTTCACCCCCCTACCTATCTTCGCCGGCAGCGATCCTAATGACCGCGACCAGCACTAATCAGCCCCTCACGCAACACTGACCGGCATTCCTCTCCCTCGTCTCCAACCTTTCCCCTCTTATCACCACACTCCGCTACATGCCCCTCCCCCACTTAGTTATTGATTTCACCTGTGGCTAATCTCCTTATTACTCCTGGACAGTCTCATCCATTCACCACACTTCCCCCTTGCCAGGAAAAAAAGACTCGTCCCCGAGTCAGTCCAACCCCAATTCAAAATCCTTCGTCCACACCGGCCGCCGCTTCTCCCGCCGCAGATGTCCTCGTCCTGAGAGGAGTGGCCGCACCATTTCCTCGGCCTCCATGTTGCTGTCCTTTTCACTCTGGTCTCCGACTCTCTCATCCCCACCAGTGATCCAATGTCCCTCTGGCTGGCCCTCTGCTGCTTGTAACCCTCGATCAGCTCCCATTACTTCCACCTCCTGCAACCTGGCCGCAGCTGCTGGTATACACGGTGGTACCTCCCTGTCCACCTCCACCGGCTCGGACGACCTTGGCAGGGGTGTTGAATCCATAGATGGGTTACTGTCCAGAGGATCCTCCTTTTGCACACTGGATGGTTCCCCTGCACCAGACAAACAGACAAAAGGTTTAAGCCTATTAAAATGCACTATTGTGTCCGAACCCCCTTCAGGCTGGCCCACTCTATAAAGGACATCAGAAATTACTTCCAACACCTTAAAAGGGCCCTTATAACGTCTCTGTAGTTTGGGACAACGGCCCCTCTTCCTCGCTTTATTCTGCACCCATACCTGCTCTCCCACAACATAGTGCTGATGAGTTACTCTAAAATCATAAACCGCTTTTTGCTGTGCAGAGGCCCGTTCCTGGTGTCTCTTCACTGCCCCCACCACAGTAGACAACGTATCAGTGAGTGCCTGCACATACTCTGACACCGCTGAAAACCTCTCCTGATGACCCATATTCCACATCACATCCACAGGGAGAATGATCTCCCGACCAAATAACACCTTATATGGTGTGAACCCTGTGGACGCATGCACACTACTCCTGTAGGCCATAAGGACATACGGTAATAGAACATCCCAGTTCATCTGGTTGTCCTCCACGAACAATGCCAACATAGACAACAGGGTTCGATTGAATCTTTCCACCATCCCATTAGATTCAGGATGGTAGGGAGATGTTCGCGTCTTCTGTATACAAAGCAACTGGCACATCTCTCTGAACAATGTAGATTCAAAATTTCTCCCTTGGTCAGAATGTATACTGCGTGGAGCCCCTAACCTACACACCCACTGCTCTACCAGGACTTTAGCCAACGATTCTGCTTCCTGGTTTGGCACGGCATAAGCCTCCGTCCATTTTGAAATATTAGCTTGTAATTTCTGAATTCCTAAGTGCCCCCCTGTGGCAGTACTATGCAGCATTTGCAAAGCTGCCGGTACCAAGCTCCTAGGAAGCACCACCTGGGCCCCGGGGGCTGCATCAGAATAACTCGGTGGGACCCGGACCAGCCGCTGGCCTTGTAACTGCAACTGGCCCCACACACACTGGTATTTCTTCAACTCGGGATACTGCTGCCATATATCCACCCCACTCTGCAACCCCTGTATTAAACTAATAATTACACTAATCTCACCATCCTCCCTCTGTGCTTTACTTACTTCATCCTCCAACCCAAATTCCACCCCACCAGTCTGAGTTTGGGCCTCCACCCTTACTACACAAATACTGTCAGAGGGCCCTTTCTGCCCTGAAGAGGGGATAGGGGAGCTAGCCACAGCCACTTCCTCTGGTAATGCCTCAGGTAAGGACAAAGGCCTACGGGACAAAGCATCTGCATTAGTATGTAATTTCCCAGGGCGATGAATGATTTTATACTGGAATGCGGCCAGCTGCTCCACCCACCGAGCCAATTGTCCTTCTAGGCCCTGAAAATTATGTAGCCATCTCAGTGAACTATGGTCAGTACGCAAGGTAAATTCCTTCCCCAATAAGTAATGTTTAAAATGCTTTGTGAAAAATACCATGCTCAACAATTCCTTCCTAGTGGCTGCATACTTCCTCTCCTCTTTTGTCAGTGCCCTACTCGCATAAGCAACAACCCTTTCTACACCCTCCTCACCGTCCTGGCATAACACTGCTCCAATGCCAAAGTCACTTGCATCTGTATCAAGAATGAAACGTTTATGAGGGTCAGGGTACGCCAAAACTGGTGCTGTGATCAAAGTAGTCTTTAATTGTCGAAACGCCTCATCACACAACTCATCCCATTTAAATTTCCGTCCCTTTTCAGTTAACTGATGCAATGGCCTTGCCATGTCCGCAAAGCCCCTAACAAAACGGCGATAATAGGAGGCCAGCCCCAGAAAACTCTTAACATCTGTTTGAGTTTGAGGAACCGGCCAACTCCTCACAGCTTCCACCTTATCCTGGTCGGCCATAATGCCCTGAGCCGAAATAATGTGCCCCAGATAACGCACTTCGGTTGCAAAAAGGTTACATTTACCAGGCTTCACCTTTAAATTTGCCTGCCCCAACTTCAAAAGCACCTCATCCAGCCTATGTAAATGTTCCTCAAAAGTCCGACCAAAACAAATAATATCATCCAAATACACTAAACAGGTTGACCACTGCAAGTCAGCCAGAACCAAATCCATTAAACGCTGGAAGGTGCTGGGTGAGTTACATAGGCCAAAACTTAAAACATTAAACTCAAACAATCCCTGCCTAGTGATAAATGCAGTCTTTGGCCTGTCCCGAGGGTCAACCTCAACCTGCCAGTAACCACTGGCCAGGTCAAGGGTTGAAAACCATTGCGCATTGGCTAAACTGTCTAGGGCATCATCAATCCTTGGCAATGGATAAGCATCTTTCACTGTAACTTCATTAAGCTTACGGTAGTCTACGCAAAATCGGAGGCTACCATCTTTTTTCCGTACTGGCACTACCGGAGCTGCCCAAGGACTACATGAGGGTCGTATAATGTCATTCTCAAGCATCTGTTTAATATGGTCCGCGACCTCCTGCTGCAAATGCAGAGGCACCCGACGGGGGTGCATTTTAATAGGCCTAACACCCCCCGTATCAATTTCATGACGAGTCAGGTGTGTCCTCCCCAAATCACTATCATTCCAGCTAAATACGCCACTATGGCGTTGAAGTAACTCTCGAATAGCTATCAATTCTAAAGATGAGAAACCCTTTTCTGCCAACCCCAGCTGTGAAACAACATCTACAGGCCACTGTACGGTCTCTGCAGATATGGTATCCTGTTCCACAGTGACGTCCGTATAAAGGGTGCCCACCTTCATACCCTCCTTTAAAACACAGGGCCCCTCGGTCACATTTATAACCCTGACAGGTACCACCCCTTGCTGTGCGCTACAAACCACCCGCGCCACCATCAAGTCACAATGTGAAGACAGGGAGTCAGACGGTTCGAGCAGGCCTACCGCACGGCCTGCCAACAACCCTTCCACAACCCCAGCAACAATGGCCTCCGTGCGTGGCCCTACTACAGTATCTGCCTGTACAGTAACTAGTTTTGGTTCATTAGCCTCAGATGATGAAATTAGAGGCAATTCCTTCCCCATCAAACTACAACATTTATTAGCAAGGTTAATCACAGCCCCATATTTTGACAGGAAATCAATCCCCAGCAAAATTTCGGTAGACACATCAGCCACTAAGAAATCCACAACCAAGGCCAAAGGTCCAAATTGACAAATGGTTTGCCACCTCCCAACCACCTGCATATCACCCCCATTTGCTGCTGATGCTACACCCTGATACGCTGTTAACTCCCCCATCCCCTTCGTAAACTGTAACCACCTCTGTTTGGGGATGATAGTAGATACAGGGGCGCAAGCCTCTAACACATGAGAAAAACACCCACCTATTTTTGCATTAAGGTAGATACCGGAGCTATCCGGGGAATTGTGAGCCAGTCTGGCCAGTCTGCAGAAAGGGGTGGGCATTTGGCCCACTGTGCCCACCCCCTCTAGTTTCCCTGCACATAGGGACAGTTACGACGCAGGTGCCTAGTGCATCCACACTCCCAACATGCATCTCTAGCAGTTGCTATTGCTGCCCGTTCAGGTCTACCTTGCTGACCACGCCTCCTTTCCTCACTATTACTCCCCCTGCTCATCTCAGTCACGATAGGGGACGGCAAAGACGCCACCGTCTGCTGCAGCGTTCTAACCTCTTGCCTTAAACCCTCCACCACCCCCAACAAGAGCTCCATCTGTTGATCCCTAGGTGATTTTTCCGTAACAGCACACACCCGGGCATCATAACTAATCTGAGACCTTTCCAGACTCTTTATTAATTCCAACTCGGCAGCTATATTAATGGCTTCTTCTAATGTATTAGGCTTCCGACCGCGAAGATATATTCTCAAATCGCCACTCCCAACATGTTCTACAAAGTGGTCTCGAGCAAACATATCACGCGTCACATTATCGGCAGAAGGATAAGCTTTATAAATAAGCCGGCGCAATGCCATACCAAAATCCCGAGCCGATTCGTCTGGCAATCGTCTACGGGACAAAAAATTGGCTCTGTTCCAGTCATCACTATCACATGGTTCCAGACATCTGCCTAATGCCTCTTTTAAACTTAAATAATCACTGCGAGCAGCCAAAGGCAACCCGGAATACAACTCTCTTGCACGCCCCGACAAGAGAAGTGACAAAAATTTCATTTTTAAAGAATCATCCCAACCATTCACTTCGGCAGCCACTTCAAACTGGGCAACCCAATCAGACCATTCCCGATTAGTACCAGTAAACGTTTCGGGCATAAACACCGGACGAGTTGCTACTGGCAAACCCTGAACGGAGCTACCCTCCCCCCTCGGTGGCTGTTCCACTACTTCTGGGTCAGACATCATCCCACCACTGCCACCAGTGTAATAAATCCTCTGTGGGTATTAAGGATCTATCCTTTAGCTATCCTAGCCCGCTCCCCACAGGTTACCCACCCAGCAAGCCCAAGGGATACACACCACCAATTTAGGGATCAAATACTTTATTTAATTAATTCATCACCCCTCAGCACAATACAACCAGCTAGGGAGCAGATAAACAGGCTGTAACCCCGCCGCCAGAGTGTGTCACACAGCAACTCAGTAGGTTCACCAGCACCCCCCTCACAGAAGCACAGCAAGCCAAGCAAAATCGTAATTCACACCCGATTACACCAAACACCCCCCTCCGAGGCGGCAGCGTACACCATCCCATCCAGCCCTCCCTTAACCCACCGTATTGCACAGACCCGATCGGCTGACCATCCTAAAAACACATACACACACACACAAACATACACAAGAAGAATCTTAAAAAGGACACTTCCCTTTCCTCTACCAGACCCACCCACGGGGTCTAATCAACTAAGCCCCAGGGATTAAACAAGGCTGGGAACCAACTTCCTCCTGGAATGACAGTAGTCTCACCCGCCGGCAACAGTCTCGCCCTAATAAATCCGCGCAACCTCTACCTATTTCACCCCCCTACCTATCTTCGCCGGCAGCGATCCTAATGACCGCGACCAGCACTAATCAGCCCCTCACGCAACACTGACCGGCATTCCTCTCCCTCGTCTCCAACCTTTCCCCTCTTATCACCACACTCCGCTACATGCCCCTCCCCCACTTAGTTATTGATTTCACCTGTGGCTAATCTCCTTATTACTCCTGGACAGTCTCATCCATTCACCACAATATCACATGTCCCAGGGCAGGATTTCTACGTGCCACTTCCGTGGACTTTTAGTTGAAGATTATTTATGGCAGCTTCCCCATGGTTACAGTGTACAGGGCGAAGTGCACATTTAGAAATCCTGCCCTGGGAAGTTCCATGCATTTCCGTATGGTACAAATTGCCAGCTTTCCGGCAGTATATCACATGTCCCAGGGCAGGATTTCTACGTGCCACTTCCGTGGACTTTTAGTTTAAGATTATGGATGGCAGCTTCCCCACGGTTACAGTGTACAGGGCGAAGTGCACATTTAGAAATCCTGCCCTGGGAACTTCCATGCATTTTCGTATAGTACAAATTGCCAGCTTTCCGGCAATATATCACATGTCCCAGGGCAGGATTTCTACGTGCCACTTCCATGTTTCAATATAACAAATGCTTTAATTGCAATATCCTTTTTATTTTATTTATTTCGTGTATTAATTCTGATAAAATGGCTTGTAGAGTGGCAACCACGTTTCTAGGTAGATATTTCACAGGAGTGCTTTCAAGCTGTACAGTATAGCTGTACTTATATGAGAAAATTTAATCAGATAACACCAAAACAGTTCAATAGTGCTTGGATGTGAGATCTACAGAAATACAGAATTACAATAAAATACTGACATGTTTGGTGAAAGACATATTTATTTATTTATTTATTATGATTTATTTTATTCGTCAGGAACAGGCATCCATGAACAGTGACGTTGGTAGCCATGGACATCCACATCTGTCTGACGGGACAAGAGAGGGGAAAAATGCAGATTATCCTCGACCAGAGAACGCTCAACAGATAATATATAGAACATTTTCACATGTTTAACAAATTAACAATGAAATTAATGTTAACATTAAGAACAATACGATTTCGGACATCCGTATTGTACTGACTGCGCAGTTGCACCGCAATGCTGAGCTCCTCCTTTTGTTTACGTTCGGCGGAGTCCGGCGGAATCCGCATTTTACCCTCACCCGCATGAAAACAACAGCGAAACCGTGTACTAATCAGCGCGCGACAGGGGAAACTGAATTGCCCAGAACACCGGCGCTGGACCTTCTTCCCAGCACAGATTCCAGGGGTGACCATGCCCAGCGACTCCCACAGCCAGGCTCCCTTCTCCGGGGACACACAGCGCATGGGGCTGCTGGAGACTTCCGGCAGTGCGGCCTCCTCCTAGCCCCGTAATGCCGCCTCCGCTGCCTCGGCTAGCCACCCCTGGCGGTCGCGCTACTTCTCCCAGTTGGTCAACTCACCGCTGAGCTGCTCCAGCTCCTGCTCCTCCGCAGGTTTCAGCAGCCGCTCACGGTCACGATGGTCCCGCTCCTGCTGCTTGTCAAGTCCGCGGCGCTCTGCAGCCAGCCGGGCCTCCCAGCTGCAGCACGTCTCCTCCCGCTCCAACAGAGCAGCCCCCGCCCGCTGCGGATTCTCCTCACTGACGAGCAGGGAGCTCTTGACGGCCAGTGAGTGGCAGGAGCGTCTTCAGGGCGCGCTGCGCGGGTCCGGTGCATCCTGGATCAGGGTTCCCACAATTCTGGCACAACCGACTGGCTAAGCAGTTTCTAGCGCCGAGGTGGTTAAAATGGTACGGTCCACATTAGCGGTGTCTGAAATTGTTTTACATAGAAATTTTCCTACAAGGTGAAGTTAGCTTTTGTTTTTTTCTTTACAGCAAAAGAAAAGTTTTAAGACCCCCCAAACTGCTATTTTTGTCTCTTTGGGGGAGTCTGGGTCTTGGCGGGGGTTACTGTACCCCCCAGTTCCCCCCGTAATTCGAACCATGTGTCTATGCTGCTGAAATGAGCCTTGCATATTGCGAGTTGGACCGAAATCATCTTAGTGAAGTTTAGTTTGGTATTTGTAAAGCTGGCCTATCCAGTCATGCAAAAGGTTAAACTTAATTAACTATATGCAGTGGTGTAAAATTCAGCTTTCTTACTTTTGACATGAATTAACTTACTTTAATTAATTAAGCTACATATCACCCATCCATGTTTCCTAGCATTTACAGCACTGGAATGAAAATGATGCAAAATTTAATTAAAACACTGAACAGCTGTTGCCATCCCACCAACAGGGGGCAGGGCTGCCCTTCATCATATCAAGCAATGCAGTGTGAGGCTTCCTATGCATCTTGCTCCCTCCCTCTCCGCCTTGGCTTTGTTCAGCCATCTTACTTTGTGTTTCTGTGCCTATGTGCTTTGCTTGTTTCAACTGGTTTTAGGATCTAAACTGGTTAAAGACCATGGAGTGGCTGGTTAAGGAGGCTCACCAAAGCCTACACTGTCTGTAGTCTACACTGCCTACCCCTCACCCAACAAATCGTCAGTCTCATGACACCAGGCAGATAACATAAGAACTATACAAACGAGAGGAGGCCATTCGGCCCATCGAGCTCGCTTGGGGAGAACTTAACTAATAGCTCAGAGTTGTTAAAATCTTATCTAGCTCTGATTTAAAGGAACCCAAGGATTCAGCTTGCACTACGTTATCAGGAAGACTATTCCATACTCTGACTACACGCTGTGTAAAGAAGTGCTTCCTTAAATCCAGTTTGAAATGTTCTCCCGCTAATTTCCACCTATGGCCACGAGTTCTTGTATTTGAACTAATGCTGAAGTAACTATTCGGTTGAACAGCATCCAAACCTGTTAGAATCTTATAGACCTGGATCATGTCCCCCCTCAGTCTCCTTTGCTTGAGGCTGAACAGATTTAGCTCAAATAACCTTTCCTCGTATGACATTCCTCTAAGACCAGGAATCATTCTTGTGGCCCTACGCTGCACCTTTTCTAAGGCCGCTATGTCCTTTTTAAGATATGGTGACCAAACCTGTACACAATATTCTAGGTGAGGTCTCACCAAGGAATTGTATAATCTTAGCATTACCTCCCTTGACTTAAACTCCACACACCTGGAGATATACCCCAACATCCTATTGGCCTTTTTTATTGCTTCCCCGCACTGGCGAGAATGAGACATGGAAGCATCAACATACACACCAAGGTCTTTCTCATAATCAGCTACCTTTATTTCAGTAGGTCCCATAAAATACCTGTACTTTATATTTCTGCTCCCTACATGGAGTACCTTACATTTGTCTATGTTAAATTTCATCTGCCAGGTGTCAGCCCAGTCACTAATTAAATTAAGATCCCGCTGTAGCTGCTGAGCCGCTAGTTCAGTATCTGCTACACCACCCACCTTGGTGTCATCTGCAAATTTCACCAGTTTACTGTATATATTGGTGTCTATATCATTTATGTAAATTAGGAACAAAAGTGGTCCTAAAATTGAACCCTGCGGTACCCCACTATGAACGCAGGCCCACTGTGACATCGAGCCTCTTATAACTACTCGCTGCTTCCTATCCGTTAACCAGTTATCAATCCAAGTCGCTACAGTTCCTAAAATACCTGTCGCTTTGAGTTTAAGTGAGAGCCTCTTGTGGGGAACAACATCAAAAGCCTTTTGGAAATCTAAATAGATGACATCATAGGCCTTCTTATCATCAACTTCCTGAGTAGCTTCCTCAAAAAACTCCAACAGATTTGTTAAACAGGATCTACCTCTCCTAAATCCATGCTGGCTATCCCTCAAAATGTTATTTGAGTCCAGGTAATCTACCATTTTCTCTTTGATTATAGCCTCCATAACTTTACCAGTTATACAAGTTAGACTGATTGGCCTATAGTTTGACAAATTACTTCTATCCCCTTTTTTGAAAATGGGCGTTATGTTGGCATGCTTCCAATCAGAAGGTACCACACCTTCAGATAAGGATTTTTGAAACAGTAATGTTAAGGGTCGGCAAATAATATCCCTCATCTCTTTTAACACTATAGGTAAGATGCCATCAGGGCCCTGTGATTTATTTATTTTGAGCTTAGCTAGGCTTTGCAAAACATCAGTTTCAGTTATATATATATTAGTTATAGACGATGTTGCATTAGTAATAAGAACTGGTAAGTTACTAGTGTCCTCGACAGTGAATACCCGTGCAAAACTATCATTGAACTCATTTACTATGTCAATGTCGTTTTCAATTATAAGACCCTTACTATCCTGCAGATTAGTAATTTCAGCTTTTAGAGCTCTTTTAGAGTTAACATACTGGAAGAAACTTTTAACGTCATCCTTAGCCTCCAATGCGATCTTCCTTTCGACATTCCTTTTAGCTCGTCTAATGTCATTTTTTAATTCAGCCTGTAGATTTAGATACTCTTGCTTTATTATGTCATCATCAGTTATTTTCCATCTCTGGAACAAAGCCCTTTTCCTCCTTACTTTATACTTTATGTCCCTATTAAACCACCTAGGTTGCAATTTCCTAGATTTATTCTTGCTAGAAACAGGTATGAAGTCCTCTTGTACTTGCAATAATGTGCTTTTAAAAAATTCCCATGCCTCTTCAACAGTTTTGTTATTTAACTCCATCCAGTTCACAGTTTCTAGTTTTAATCTCATACAATTGAAGTTAGCCTTCCTAACATTATATATTTTTGATTTGGACTTTGCTCTTCGGGCACTAAACTTAACCTCAAATTTAACCATGTTATGATCGCTACTGTCAAGTGGTTCTAAAACATCTAATTTACCAATCCTGTCCTGGTTATTAGACAAAACAAGATCAAGAATGGCATCTCCCCTGGTAGGGGTGTTAACAAACTGAGTAAAAAAACAATCCTGTACTAATTCCACCATGTCAAGTTCATTTTCAGAAGAGCCAGCAACAATGTCCCACTGCATCCCCGGTAGATTAAAATCACCCATAACTACCACATCATTTTTATTGCTCATAATCCTAATATCACTGTATAACAATCTGCTTTCCTCAGCAGCTACATTGGGTGCTCTGTAACAAACACCGACAATTAGGCTATTTGAGTTTGTAGCATCTAATTTTACCCATATAGCTTCCGTACTTTTACTTATATCAGTAAGCTCCCTTGCCTGCAAGTTTTCCTTTACATATACTGCAACACCACCTCCCTTCTTACCTATACGATCTTTACGGAACAATGTGTAACCATCCATATTATATTCTTGTCCATCCTTATCACTCAACCACGTTTCAGTTATTGCTATAATATCATAAGAGTCCGATGAGATAAGAGCCTCTAAATCATGAATTTTATTCCTAATACTCCTGGCATTTAAATACAGACAACAAAGGGTAGGCCTATTACAGTGCCTACTTATAATATGAAGTTAAACATACCTTTACCTATCTTATCTTATCTTATGTTATCTTACGTTATGTGAAATGTCGCTATTTACATCTGACAGATAGCCCATCTCCACAGCCGTCTCCAGAACCCCAGGGATGTCACTCAGCTGGTCCAGCACATCACTAGGAAATTTGACCTCATCTTCATCAAGTCTCGGTCGCAGGGGCACCCTCATTATCCCCGTACGAATAGTGAGCCTCAGAGTTTCCATTCCTCTGTTGCTTGCAGATGTGAGCTGAGCTCATGAAGTCGTTCCAGAACTGCTGGCACCAGTAATGAGCATAGCACTTGGCATCATAGGTCATCTTATTGTAGTTGCTTATATCGTAATTATTGAATTTTTCCATTTTTTCAATAACAAGAGAAGGGGACAAAAACGGTGGTGTTGGACCCATGACCAGCTGAGATGAGGGGGCCTGCACCAGAACGTGAGGCAGAGGGGTGGGATGAACTACGGCTGGGGCTGAAGATGGTTCTGGAGCTGGGCTAACTGGTGAGGCTACGCATGGGGATGAAGGAGGGGAGTCCATAAAAAGAGATGGAGAAGGAGGTAAAACAAAAGAGGATGGGACTGGTGAGGGAACTAAGAAGGAAGTTGATGATAAGGCTGGTGAGTAGGGCTCAGGGTGCGACGTTGTTGGGACTCGATGCAGGATGGTAGCGATCCCACATGGGTTGAATCGAAGGGGTTACTGGAGAATAGCAGCTTTTGTAAGTTCTTGGTATATGGCCCCCTTCCGTCCTTTAGGTTTCCTCCTTCGTCCTGATAAAAGAATGACGGTACAATTATGCAAAATAAAGTGTAAAAATACAAGAGTCAAATCAATTGATGGCTGTTAGTGACAGACAGACAGCACACTTGGCAGTCAGTACTGCACATTGAGAAAAATACTGCCGTCTCATTGTCTCATTGGAGACAGGAAACGAATGCTTGGGAGACTTACGCGCTGGTCTCGGATTGGGCTGCCTGCATTTCCGTAGGGGTACTTCACCTATAAAAACACACCAGTCAGTGCACAGATTGCCTGATATGCAGAACAGCATTTACTATAGAGAATAGCAACGCTGGAAAGGTTCATGTGCACCAAGGCTAACAGCCCACTCAATCCAAATGCTGGCATCAGGAACTGACTATTCAATCAAATCATTTACTGTATATAAGTGAACTTTATTGTCATTCACACCATACAACAGTACAACAACGGAAGCATAGCTGAACAAAATTGCATACCTCCAGGCTCAATGTGCAGACATAAAAAGACAGGTGCACATAGTCAACATATGGATAACACAAAGAAAATTTCACTTCTTACACAGAAGTAATTAAGACTGTGTAAGACAGCATAAGGCAGCACAGGACAGACACTAAATATACAAACCAATATACATATATCTTGCGCCTTCCATAAATTCCATTATTTCTTTACTCTCAGGGTACCTAAAGTAAGAATTCTGCCTTTTCTGATTTACATTATGGGGACATATTCACCTGTTATCTTACTATTTCACAATGATTATCTGTGATGTTTAAACACATCACAGCAGCAGAATTTACCGATTCCATTATACAATACAGTAACCATGTGGATTAGAGCCCCGTATGTTTACCGTTTCATGGTAACAAACACGATCTATTACTCTAAGTAAAACTCCATCCATCCCTTATGAACATTTTATTTTTAAGTATTCCAAGACACACACTTCCAAAACAATATGATTGTCACAGAATACAAGACTCAACAACACCAGACAGCCCTATTCTGACTTTCATTCTTCAAGTGTTGAGTTACTCCGGCCATCGTTTTGCCATTCTTACCGGGGCTAATGGAACCAGGGTTGTTTTCTGGAGCAATCCACACAAGTTTCGGGGTGACAATGAAACAATTAAGACGGACCAATTAGTGCTGGGCTGTTTATCGGATATTTACGGAATATCGATATATTATCAAAACCAGATAAAGGAGGACACAATACAGTTTATATCGACATAATTTGGTCGTTTGTTAAAATCGGGCGCTATTAAAGACTTTGAATATAATTCCTTCCCCTTTTAGAAGTAACGCGAGAGCTGCGGTCCCGACGTTGTACAGACTCCCAGAATTCACAGCGAAAAGCGACCCATTCAGTTAGGATTCATGGGGGTTTGATGGAGGGCTTAATGCAATGGGACAGATAATATGTCACATGTGGTTTTCATTTAAAACTGAATATTTACCACACTTGAAGGAAATTTTCATGTATTGCTAATCTTCCTAAAAATACAGAGGTGGGTCTATGCACTTATGCCGATATTATGTTTTGTTTACCCATGTTTACAGTTTTATCCTTAACATAGCCTCCACGGGTTTGCTCTAAAGACATCTCATTTCATTTACACAATGACAATAAAGCTATCTTTATCTTATCTGAGAGTGGAAGAAGCAAAATGACGCAATGCTAACGTTAGCATTAGCAAACAGTTGCCTAGTAATCTTTGGAAGTAACACGTTACTATAATTCCACTACGTTTGGCTGTAAGGAGTAATATAGCTAAATACCCTTTCAAGTTAAATAACACAATTAACAGTACCGAAATTTAAATGGACTTGTTACTTTTGTCTTTCGTTAAAATATTAAGTTACAAATGCGTCCTGTTCCGCTAATTTCCGGTTTATGATCTAACGCCATCCGACCTTACTGACAATTTGTCAGTTGTATTGTTTCGCACTGTCACAGCTGCAACACTAAAATGATATAACTACCAGGCATTGGCATTGTCTCCGCGATCCTTGAAAATCCATCGTCAAAGCATCTCTGTTGCAGAAACATCGCTACCGAACATTGATTCGACATTCCCCCGATGTCTGCGCCATGTTTCTCAATAGCGAGGCGACGTTAATGTGCTCACTATGCTACCTATAGCCCACTGTTATTTTTCCTTATTTGGCTTTATAACCCACAACAGGTTTATAGTATATATGTATTCCTATAGGGTAGATGTGTTCTGTTAGCCCCACATGCAGGCATACTGTTTAAAAGCACATATATAGAAACAATCCATTACAACGTTTACTGTTTGATATTGACAACATGACAGAAACAGAAACACTAGGTTTAACATTTATGCTGAAGTGATTATAACACAGCAATACTGTCCGATAGTGGTGGGCGGATCGATCCAAATATCGATAATAATGTTGGTATTTATATTGATCAATACCAGTTTAATGAGATCGATACTTATAAGTTTCAATCTCTCTCCCGAATGCACCGCAGCTGTGTGTTCGCGCTGCTGCTCTCAATTGCTGCTCCCAGCTGTCACATGACTCAGCGGCGCCAGGCTAGCAAACAGGCGCGGGCGCACACACATACACACACACACTATAATATTTCTAATAAAGTATTTTAATAGTGGGTCGCTGAGCCATGCTCACAATAATTAACCCTCTGCAGCCTAGGGGTAGGAAACACACTTTCACTGACTGGGGCATGGTCACACATTTCTTCAAATATCATAAACTTAATTCATGACAAATAAATTATTTCTTATATATTTGGTTTGGCAACAAACTCATCTTAATCTTAGTGTACTTTGTAAATATGTCAAATTTATGTGAAGTTTGTAATTTGACATTCAAAGTAAAGACATTGCAAAATGCAGTTTGGAACACTTGCAGAAACATTATAAAAGTACATAGTAAGCAATGCTGGCTACATGAAGATGACTAAATGGTGTAGTTGCAACATTCATTTGGATAAATAAATAAGAAAAGCCTAACTCATGTAACTATTTCTGGCTCCTTTCATTGAATATGTAGCAACTTTAATGTGTATGAATGAACCATTGTCACCTGGCCACGTCCCTACCCCCCTTTTATGGCGCTGATGGGGACGTACAGTATCTGGATCGCGTTTCACCATTGCGCTGTTAATCAAATTACCATGCGAATGCGATTTGAATACGCGCTACACGCCCCCGATGCAGGTAAAACAAAGTAAGGTGACATGGTTTACTTTTTTGCCGATTCAACCTAATTTAAAAAACTTTAATACTTCCGTCAATGGATGTTTTGAAAAGAAGACAGATTACGGATTTTTCATGATTCTACATTAAGATTTGTGGGATTCAATAGAATTATAAAGAACATACAATGAATAGAGGAAAAGGAGAATATAGCTTAAAGCAGGGCATGATGAAAGGAGGGGGTTGATTCTAAAATAATACAACTAACAGAAATCAGGAACTGACAGTGTGCGAGCAGGGCAGGGTGACCTCGTCCCAGACAGTTGGAAAAGAGGAACAGATGCTTATTTTAACTTTTGCTTAACAAAAGGGGGCTGCAAAAATGCTGACACAATAAGATGCTGGGAGGGGGAACATGTGCTAACTGACAAACAGAAGCAAATGTAAAAACATGTTGATGTCACGTAGCTGGGAAAATACCAAAAGAGGGGGGAACACGTACCCGGAGGGCTATAAAAAGACAGCCGATAACTATTGTTCGAGCTTCTTACTGTACATGCTGAATGTATGTCAGATAGTCGCTCCCTGATTGTAATCAGTCAGAGAATAAACTGGTGACTTGCAACTACTCCTCGTCTCAGCTGTGAATCTCTTCTCATCCACGGACCCGGTGGAGATTACTTACTCCAACAGATTTCAGCGAGATATAAACTGAAATAGACGCGAAAAGTACGTTGCATCGCCGACGATGCACTCGACCCCAGAGGGTAAAACAGCAGGGATAGTTCGGGGTTTAATCATCAGATGCATGCGTTTATTACAATTGCACTACTACAACCCACACACCGGCACTGCTCACCGTGCACGTCGCCCCGTTTATTCCTCATACACACGGTGGGCGCACGCACACATACACACACACTACACACAACAATAAACATTAACCACTATACATGACATAACACACAGCACATTTATAATCACACAAGCGATTACTTATAACTATTTATAAGCTATCATCAGTCCAAGGAGTGACGCCGATGTTTCCGTTCTGCCTTATTTGCTGTAACTGTAGTTCCGCTTTTTGCCAGCAGGCTGCGCACAGACAGCGTTTCTGTGGGCTGCACATGGTATGTAGTTAGATTAGTATTTCATAACTGCACTGCAGGACATTGCGTAAAATCATTTTCTGCAGTAAGTATTGGAGTGTTTATAAATGATCTTTTAAATAATAATAATAATAATAAATCAGTTTCTCACAAACACCTCCATTCATGACTGACTGAAATATCAAGGATGAAAGTGATTAGGATCAGCTCAGAGAGCCCATGCCGAGCTGTTGCTAAAGTAGCAGCAGTCAACTTTAAACCAATGTTAAACAAATACTAGTCTGAAAACAATCAGTCATTAAAATTAATCAGCTTGCTAAGTTGTGTTTCCTTTAATAATATAAATGTTATAGAAAAATGGAAACCCCACGCTCTCCGCGAATATTAATCACCAAGATTTATAAAAACCGCAACTGTACTGAAAAATAACGTTGCTTATGAATGTTGGCAAGTAAAAAGTATTTGTACTTTGTGATCAAGTGCCATTCTTGGCACATCACACAACGACGAAATGTGTCCTCTGCATTTTAACCCATATATGACATATTAGTGGGCGGCTATATTATTTAGCTTCATTCTTAAAATAATAATACTAATACCAATAATAATAATAACAAAACCAAATATCCTGTAAATTTTAGAATGTGAAATGGTCGGCTAAGTTGACCTCGAACGGTTCTGCGTACTCATTGTTTTTTTTTTTTTTTTTTTCGTTTCTTGTTTTAAGAAACTGAAGCCACCCAATCAGCGTGCCAATGGAGTGACGTCAAGCGAAGGTTCATTGAGATTCTAGAATTTATAGTTATTGCTACGTATATCTGGAAGCAGAAGCTGTAATTTTTTTTATTTCTCTCAGTCTTGATTTGGGCTTGGTTGGTGATTACTGTTCCTGTTCAATTCCTTTAAATAACTTCGGCAATGGCTCCTTTCAGTCGCTTGCGTAGTTTTCTACGCACTTGTCTGAGAAGCTTGAAGCGTTCCAACTTTCGTGTGGGCAAATCCACTGCACCATGCTCAAGTGTTGCAACGGGGGTTGCTATAAATGGCAACGCCCCTGCAACGGTCGGGAGTGGCATCCACCTCCCCAGTGGACACGGGGATCACGGGGATCAGTGGGCGGCAGTTTGGGAGAAAATTACAGCCCTCGAAGACGAGGTGGGCCGTTTACGGTCCGAGATCTCCCAGCTTGCCGGTGCCCTGACTCACCCAAATATGCCCCGGAGCAGTTCGGAGACCACTCTTATAGTCCCCACTTCAGCTCCAAGCTGTTTCCCGCCCCCTCCTCCTCCTCCACCGCCTCCTCCTCCACCGCCGCCTCCTCCTCCTCCGCCTGCTAATATCCAGGGCCCGAAGCAGAAGAGGAGTCATCCTCAGGGAAGTGGCACAGGACCCACCAATGGCCCCAGCGTGGTGGATGTTCTGGCGGAGCTGCCGCACATTAAACTGCGCCCAGTGCAGAGGTCGCCAGGTGGGACGCCAGTGACCAGGAGGGGACCGACGCAGGGGACGCCCATGCCCTCAGAGGACTTTGCTGCCATTTTAGCAGAAGCACTTAAGAAAAAGTTTAAGCATCAGAACCACTCTGATGAGTAAGAGCAGCAGTCCTCTGAGGCCTTTAAACCTTTTTTACTTAAACTTTTTTTACTTAAATTTTTTATACTTATAACATTTTTATACTTATAACATTTTTATACTTATATCATTTTTATACTTAAGATTTTTATACTTATATACTTTATATACTTAAACTTTATATACTTATACTTTGTGTACTGATTCTATATACTTATTAATAAATAATATATTTATATCACTATTATTTTTAAAAGAGTTGCTGATTTTGTAATACTGCTGCAGCATTCTCCACATGCTAATCACTGCCCCACATCGAATTGGCACTTTGATCAGCCACGAATCACTTCACTACCCCCTGTTGAATGTTGCATCGTATGTTGTTAGATATTTCGTAGTAGTAAGTACTTCATTATTAGGCTGCACAATATTGGAAAAGATGTATTTCTGCAATGAGTATTGCAGTATTTATTTAAATTGAAAATGCTTAAAACAAACCAATTTCTCACAAACACATCTATTCATGAGTGATTTAAACGGCAAGGATGAAAATGATTAGGATTACCTCTTATGATTAGCTCTTGCCAAAATAGGGCTTGTAAACTTTTGTGGTACTCAGAATTAACCCAAACAACTATGACTCTATAATCCTCTATAATCACTCTCACTCTGTCACACTTGAATCAAACTCCAGACCTCGCATGTAATGAGCAAAGTTTTCTTCTTTATTCAGCAATCCAGCATAGTGTTCCAGCCACACTCGAGTACAATGCGCAATGCACCCCGCACCCAGAAATCAGCAGGTTAATATACTATAAGACGGATTCCTCTATATGGACTTCTAAGTCCTGATTGGTTACCAAACATCTGCAAACCAGGTTTCGAACATACAACAAACATAATACGCCACCTCTATTGGTCTACTTCAAGGATGTTCAACTTCCAATCCTCGTTAGGCCTAGGCCTCCTATGAGTCCCACACATAAGCCTGTCTATCCAGCCTAGGAAGGAGGGCAAAAACCCTAAACATTAGGGAAATTCCACTCCCAACCCAGCAAAAAGGTGCAACCCCCCCTTCGGTGTCCATGGCTGGCATGACTCACAACGCTATCAGTAAGGGAAACCCCAACCCTATATTACCTAAATAAAGACTTCAGCGTAAACATATACAACCCTTATGGGTACATAACTTGCTTGTGTGTTCAAATGCTACCATACAACAAACTGCGTCTAGCATAGTACAGCAGCTACATTTACCCTCCTGCAGGTCCCCTTTCTCCCCCCGGCGATGTTCCCTTCAGCCCAGTTCTACAAGGTCTGTGGCCTGCAAAGCTGGTTCCGTGCAGGTGGCTGCGAGGCAAGGACACACGGCACCATCCCCAAAACAACAAAACCTGAGACACAAGAACAATCCTACAATGCCTCCCAACCCTGGCCTACCATCACTTTAAATTTCCCTTCCACACTTTGAACTAATGTTAAACATATACTACATAATCCTGAAAAGGAGTGGTCACTAAAATTAAACAGCGAAGAGAAAGCGAAGAACAGTGAGAGGACACCACTGTTTATGGTGTCCTCATCGACCCTTCGCTTGACCCTCTATAGCACAGGTGTCAAACTCCAGTCCTGGAGGGCCGGAGCCCTGCACATTTTTGGGTTTCCCCTCATTTAACACACCTGATTCAACTCCTTGTGCTAATTACCACACAGCTCTTGAGCTGAATCATTTGTGGTGGAACAGGGAAAGAACTAAGCTACACAGGGCTCTGGCCCCCCAGGACTGGAGTTTGACACCCCTGCTCTATAGTCTGCCTACAGAACCAACAGACCTGTGGACGATGCAGTTAACACTGGACTCCATTTCTTACTCCGACACTTGGAGTGCCCTGAGGCATATGTTAGGATTCTGTTTGTGGACTTTAGCTTTGCATTTAATACTATTCTATCGGAGCTAATGCGGACTGAACTCTCACAACTGTCTGTGCCTGATCCAAAATAACATATTATAACCACGATGGCCCAGTTTTACGCTACAATCATTGAGTCCATCCTCACCTGCTCCATCACAGCCTGGTTTGGATCAGCCACTGAACGAGACAAGGCCAGACTGCAACACATCATCCACTCAGCAGAGCGAATAATCGGCAGTAACCTGCCTACCCTCCAGACACTTTACATCACCAGAACCAGGAAACGGGCATACAAAATCTTTGAGGACCCATCTCACCCTGCTCACCACATCTTTCAAGCCTTACCCTCCATGAGAAGACTCATGGCAATCAGAACCAAGACCACAAGACACGCCAAGAGCTTCTAAGTTCCTTAGTCCCTCAGGTAGTCTCTCTCATTAACCAAACCAGTCTCTGAATGGACGTTCAATTAATCGTCAGCTGCAGTGAAGTATCCACCAGCATAACCAGTGAACAACTGATAAACTTCCTCTATGATTATATTCTGCACTCTTGCACATTATGCACACATACTGCAAACTCTGTATACATATTGCACTCTTGCACATATAGTTGACTTGGCTGCTAATTAATAACGGCACCATTTAAGAGCCCTTTAAATTATTATGCCATTTATGTAGTTTATATTCATACTACAATTATTACTATGTACACACATATATAAATATCATAATACCATCATCACTGCCATTTATAAAATTAATTATCATGTAATTATCATATTACCTAATTGCCAATCTATTGTTTATTACCTTTCTGCATATGTCTTTGCTAAACGTGGTATGTTCTTTGTAATGTCATGTAAAAGCACCACCAAGGCAAATTCCTTGTATGGAAACATATCTGGATTCCGATTCTACATCCTTCATCAGTACTAGAAAACTTCCATCCAGCGTTGCATTTCACTTTGACGCTGTCGCTTTTGAAACACTTTTTCTGTGATCTAGCTCTTGTTTTGGTCGCCGGCTATCATCCAACAAAAGGTTCATTTCAGCTCTCCTAATCTGACATAAACCACACTCACAAACACTTTCGGGTTACTGTGCCACCGGGAAGGGATGGACTCCGGTCAGGATGGGTTTCCAGCATTTCCTATCCTGGCTGTTCTCTTTAGGGACAAACACAGGAATGGAGTCTACCCAGCTGGAAATTGTACGTTCCCTGTACGTTCAGAGAACGTACCCATTGGTGTAAAGGACGTCGCTGTGTAACCTTCCCAGAATGTTCCCGGGATGTCACGATGTGGAGTTCTTTAGACGTTCGGGGAACATCATTTTGGGAAAATTCGGGGAACTTTCAGGACGTGTTGGTAACGTTTCGGGTCCTATGTGGTCTTTTCATCACTTTCCCAGGATTTTTATAGATCTTGAGTGACAATTACAATAACCTTTAGGGGACCTACCTGGAATGTTATTTTTTAGTCCTTGCACCACCTTCTCAAAGCTAGGGCTGTACGATCACATCACCATATGTGATCTTTCCACGAGTAATACTGAGATTTTTATGCAACAGAAAAGGAGAGATTACCCAAAATAACCTGTAATGAAATAGGACTTGTTATTATCTACCAATTAACATAGTGTGACAAATAGGTTAGTGGTGTTACCCCGAGCTGCAACAACAGACACAAAACAGTACCTAATCCAATGAGTAATATTGTGCATGCGCACATCGCAATGATGCGGAGGTGGATTTTTCGTACAGCACAACTCAGATCGTTTGCAGAACTTTAGTAACATTACAGGGACTTTTGCACAACATTTAGGTGACTTAAAGTTTAATATATGCAATACCAAAACGTGTTTACACTATAAAACAATTATATCCAATGCATTTCAGTTCTTATTATTTCTTTTATTGTTCATAATTCGAGTGAGAGAGAGAGAGAGAGAGAGAGAGAGAGAGAGATGTTTTGGTTTTGGACCAAAAATGACTCAGATTATGTAAAACAATTATTTAAACAAATTATTTACATGAAACAATTACTTCAGTCACTGTAGTAACATCTAAAATGTTCTTTTCTCAAACTGAGCTGAAACCATCCAAAAACACTATCAATAAAAAAGAAAGAAACGTTTGAGAGAAAACTCCGTCACTGTCTTCAATTTGATATCGTGTAGATGGCCCAGGTTCTTCTTCCGCTGCCTGAAAATCATAAATAACAATATTTCCCAGTCACTTCGTTTACTTTTTAATTGCTTTTGATTACCCTTAGGTGTACAGGCTATGAGGTAACTTAGCATATTAACCAAATGTGTTTGCCATGTAAAGTGTGGAAATATAAGACAAAACTGAGATTATTAGTGGTTAGACTATGAGTAGGTGTCCATGAATTTGTGACAGAAACAAAGGTTTAATAGAGAGACAAGGTGAAGGGTAATTAAAGTAACCAGTTACACTAATATCTTGGATGTCCTCCTGTGTTGCCATAAAATGTTACAGCACCTTTGTCACGACCGGGTGACGGGCGAGCGAGTGGGATGTGGAAAAGCAGGAGCAGGGAGACCGCAATCCAAGGGCAACGGGGTTTATTATGGAGAACAAGCAGACAGGGGAGCACTCGGTTAACAACGTCAATGACAGACCTGGGGAAACAGACTCGAACGCGGACTGAAACACACAAGACAAGCCGAAATAACAGGAAATAGGTGATCACAATCAGGGTAGTGCACGTGAGTAATGAGGGGACGTGGCACACACGAGGATCGGACGAGCTGGGCGTGACGACCTTGGCTTGTCCGATTTAAGTGAACAGGTACTACGAATTTAAAAATGGCATCAATGTGCAGTGCAGTTTTAAGTGTTAACTGCTCCGAAGAAAAACAAAAAAAACTTACAGGTATTGGGTGGATCTTTGCACGGTGAGGTGCGTGTTTTAGGGTATCCCCTATATAATTTTCAATGTCCTTCTCGCTAACCCTCGGAAATTGTGCAGCACAAGCTCCTAGAAAAAATGCAGTATTTAATAAATATTAAACAATGGGTCTATGCAATGTAATGGACATTTTGTGAAATCTAACCGTTTAACATACTAGGTAATTTAAAACAACATGGTGGAGTGCTGTTCCCAAGAAGGACAGCTTTCCTTTTCGGCCTTTCAGGCTGTAACTGTGACCAGACCTCGTTTGTAGCCATCTTTCTGAGGGTTCTCCTCACAACGTCCCCAATGCTGCAGCCTCCCATCAGACTAAAAAAACGGATCTATACAACATATGAAGATAAATACTTAAAAACAATTCTTAGTGTTGCAATTAGACAAACCCTTTTAAACAGCAATATAGCATATCAACATTCCATCTTTTGTTTTTGTTCTGGGCCCTCCAACTGCAATTTGAATCCCTCAAGCTCTTGCACTGTCCTGCAGGGCTTCTCAAAACACATGTTCTCCATGGACGCCGGGCCAGGGGGATTTTTTTGAATGGTCTGGACCAGGTGTTCAATACTGTTTCCAGTGTCTGCCTGCATCCTTTCAATGGCCATCATGATTCTTTCATGGATGGGGTCTAGGGGGCTTAACAGGGTTGCCAACTAACGCATCTGGCGTGACACTTAAGGCCAATTGATGCTTCACTTTTCCGTGTTCGTTTTCAGATGCGGACAAGGGGACGTCACGTAAATTTCACAATTTCTCGCGTTCGATTTTTACAATCTTATCCTAATTTTATCATATCCTATGTTATCTAATGTTATACAACCTATCCTATCCTTATTATATATTATTTTATGCTTATCGTAAGCTATCCTAATTTTATCGTATCCTATGTTATGTTATATAATGTTATCTTAACCTTATCTCTACTTATCATTATCTTAATCTTATCCTTTATCTTATACAATCTTATCTTAAACTTCTTCTTTTAACCTATCCTATCTTGATTTTATGGTATCCTATGTTATGCAATTGTTTCTTTTTTTTGTCAATGTATTTTTTATTGGTTTTTTCAGACATACAAAAACCCCCCACAGGTACAAGCATTAAGACAAATAAACATAACACCACAAGACAAAAAAAAAAAAAAAAAAAGTAGTCACTCAGTTACTTTGTACACATCACACATTATCGAGAGTCAAGGTGCATTGTCAGCTGTTCTATATGAGAAATAAAAGGATGTCATACCATATCAAACTTTCCTACTGATCCATGCAATGCATATCTAATCTTTTCAATCTTAAGGAAAAACATGACATCACATATCCATCTAACAAAGGAGGGGGGGTTTCTCATTTTTCCAATTTAAAAGAATGAGTCGCCGAGCCAAAAGGGAGGAGTAGGCTATACAATTTAATTGTGTCTTTCGTAATGGGAGATCATTCAATGGTACGCCAAAAAGTCCGATAAAAGGACAAAGGTCAAAGGTTACCCCCGAAATCACAGAATACACCTCAAATATTGAAGACCAGAATGCAGTCATACTTGGACATGACCAAAAAGTGTGAAAGAGAGTAGCAGGTGCTTGTCTACATCTGTCACAAATAGGATTAACCCCCGGGTAAATCTTGGATAACTTAACCCCAGACATGTGAAGTCTATGTACAATCTTGAACTGAATGAGGCAGTGCCTCGCACAAATAGAGGAGGAGTGGATTCTTTGAAGTATGTTAGACCATTGACCATCATTAATAGTTGTACCCATATCCTTCTTTTACTATTGTCAGTGAAGAACCTTCCATGTCAAATATATTTGTGTACAGCTTTGAGACGGTTCCCCTAAGCTCTGGCTGACTTTCTATGATTGAATCAAGAAATGATGTCTGAGGTAGTGAAGGAAAATGACTGACGTTATTCTGTGTGAAATGTCTAACTTGTAGGTATCTGAAAAAGTGATTTGCTGGCAGAGCAAACTCCTGTCTAACCTGATCAAATGACATGAAGACGCCATCCTTATATAACATCTTAATATTCAACGCTCCATTTTTAAACCATTGTCTGAATGCATTATCTAATAGAGAAGCTGGAAATAGCAGGTTGGCCATGACAGGGGCGTAAACAGACATGGAGGCTAGGCCATAATGTTTACGAAACTGAGACCAGATCCTTAGTGCAGGGCTTAAAGTATTCCGGCACCGTGCCGGATCTCCGGCGTGCGGCCGTGAGGGAAAAAAATAATAATATTTTAGAGCCTGCGCATGCGGTTTAATATTTTCGAGCCAATTTATTTCACCTACCAATCATATGAGAGGAACGCAGCTTTAACTAACGTTACAAGCCTATCAGAAGCAGAGAAGGGCGGGTCCTTGCAACACGGTATGATTGACACCCATACGTCAATGTCACGTTAGCGTTGTCGGAGAAAAAAAAATGGAGCGCAAGTTTATGAAGCCTGGGGATGATGTCCTAGCAATAGATAAAGGACTCAAAAATAAATGGTGCTGGGTGTGGATTGAAGAAAGTAGAAATGGCGAGCCTTTTGGCAGTTGGTGCAAGAAACTGAGAGAGCCCGGGGCTTGTTTCTGCACGATTTGCTGGAGGAAGCTACTGTATGCCAGCAGCGGTAAGAAAGTGCTTGCTTGTCATGATTTAGACTCCGGTCATAGAGCCGCTGCCCGTGCACTCAAACTTACCACGACGTTGCCGGGAGCAACTGTTACAGCTGACACACCGTTGTCTATGACTGACCGTGTCTGCGATTTAAAAATACGTTTGTGCACATTTATAGCAGAACATGATTTGGCATTCAGAATTTCGCATCCACTGGTCACCCTGTGTAAAAAACTGGCAGAAGACAAAAAAGCGTTAACTAGCCTGTCGGTTTCAAATCAACATGCGAGTTACATGAACACTCATGGAATTGCATTACAGTTCAAAAAATGTTTGTCTGAGAAGCTAAAAAAATGCATGTTCTCACTCAATGTTGATGAAGCAACAACCTTGAATATGGATAAAACACTCAATGTGCTTGTTCGCTTTTTTGATAATGAAAGCAACAGAGTAATAACACAACATCTGGCAAGCAGAAAAGTCAACATTGCAAATGCCCCAAACCTTATGCTGGAACTTAAAGATGTCATGCAGACTTATGGTCTTGAGTGGAGACAAGTTACCAGCATCCTCCTTGACAACTGTGCAGTCATGAGAGGAAAAAAGTCTGGCCTTGAAACTCAAGCAAGGAAGGCGAACCCATACCTCCTTGATGTATCTGGAGACACCGTGCACATGGTTTCCAATGCTGCCAAGGCCCTCATGAGTCCGTTCAGCACAGAAGAGGAAAATTTCTGCTCCGATGTCTATTATGATATTGAGAAGTCACCAAAACAGAAGGAGATTTTCTCAGACTTTCAGAGTCTGCTCCATCTTCCTTCCAAGAGCTTGATAAGACCTATTAGCAACAGATTTCTTCAGATGCTGGAGGTGTGCACCAGGCTGAATGAACTCATGGATGTACTGGTGGTGCATTATTACTATGTGCTGGATTGATTGATTGATTGATTCCCTTTATTGCTGTTGCAATTCACCATGTCACTAGTCACAAGTACCAGCGAAAAGCAGGCCATCAACCCGACCATACATACACAAACATTATAGGGGGGCAGACAGGTCAGGAAGACAGGGGACTGTAGGAAAACTCAGAGAAACAGATTACGTGAGGAGAGTGGAGGTGAATAAAAAAAACAGCCCCCAGACTGTACTCCAGTAGGAAGTACAACATAGGAACAGAAAAAAAACACCTCAGCAATAAGCACATAGTCACCACATCTCACAACACTAAAGTCGAGACTTGCAACAGGGTAGGGAAGGGAATCCAAATGAAGAACACAAATACAGGTAATGCTAATCATTTTGTAGTATAAATTAAGTATTTTTTAATGTGCTGTCTCTGCAGTTAACCATTTTTATTGTATTATATTGCATGTAGAGTGATGTGCTAGTTTAGAGTGTTGTTAGGTTTTATGTAGGAATAAGCAATGAAAATAGCCACAGTGGTGTGTGTGTGTGTGTTTGTGTGATACAGAAGGCTTCTTAATGAATTGCTGACGAGATATGCACTAACAGTTGAGGAAAAGACCAGAGTAGAAATTCTTCAACAAGAACAAGCCACAACATCCCGAATGGGAACACAAGCCAACCTTGACCGGAAGGCACGAATCTCTGTGCTCTTTACAGAGTTTGACCGATTCAAAGTCATGGTCGACATGTTCAGAGGTATCTTGTAGCAGGCTAACTTGTGTAGGCAAAAACTTTAGGCTAAATGTAATGAAAGTTAATAACAGTTGTTGTTTTTTACAAAGGGAACAGCCAGGTCTCTACTACAGCAATCATAACCAGCTTTAGAAGTTATGCAGAGTTATATAGAAGTGTTCAAATAAACAGCAGTTTATTGTTAAAAAAAAGTGAATAAAGTGAAATTATTTTTAATCAGTATGTTATTTCCATATTTCAAATGTAATGGAAAGATTAGACATTCAATTCCAAGGCAAAAAATGTAAAATACTTTATTAAGTGTGCATTTTTTTTTACAGGAAATGAAGAGAAGGAATATTTATCTTAAGAAAAAAATATAGCAGTGTTGTGAATTTTTTCTTTTCTCTTCAGCCACAAACATTCACATACACTTAAAACATTTTAAAGATTTAACTGATGATAACATCTGATTATGATCTGATTAACATCTGACAAAAACAATGATTATGCACCAAAATATTACTTCAGTAATTTAAAGTTAAGTTAAATCTTGAAAAATGTGTTAAGTTTATGTCAAGTGTTTGAAAAATCTCAACATTGCAATTTTTTTTTTTTTTTTTGGGAACAGATTCATATTCCATTTCCTTTGCTTCCAGTAAAAAAAACTGCAGACCTGGTCAAATTCGTTAATAATTTGATTTGGAGTAATTTTTCCATTACATCTGATATATGGAAATAAAAGCTATTAAAAGTATTTATACTTTATTCACTTTTTTAAAATGCACTGCTATTTATTTGAACTGTATGCAACTTGTCTTTAATTCTGTTTTCTTGTTGGGTTTTTTTTACGCATGTGAAAATGTCAAATAAAATTTTTTTTTTTTTAATGTTTGCAGGCATACTTTCAACATTTCAGGGATTTTTGAAAAAAATGCAACATGAAAAACCAATGGCGCACTTGCTGCACGTGGAGATGGTGGCCCTAGTTCGAGAGCTCCTCAGCAAATTTATGAAGCCGGAAGCCATCCCACTGAGTGCAAAGGATATCATCAAGGTTGATGTCCGGAGTAAAGATTTGCAACTTTAAGACAAAAGGTTGTCTGTTGGAAGATACTGCTACTCTGCACTAAACAAGGCCCGTGTGGAGAGGCTGATATGGGTGAGAAACATTTACAACTCTCTCAGAGAAGGGTACATGAAGTCATCAGAGTTCCTTCTCAAAGACCTTCCTCTGGACAACAAGATAATCACCTCACTTTCTGCACTCACTCCCTCTCTGATTCAAGATGACTCCATCTGTGGGGCTTTTATCACATTAGGAGAGGCCTTGCCTAATGTGGTCGCACCAGAAGAGATTGGTCAGGTGGAGGAAGAGATACGGGCGTACCAAATAGAGGTGGACCTGGTAACGTGTGCCCAGAACTACATTGAAGAAGAAGGCCGAGTTGATGTAGATTGGTGGAGCAGAGTTGTATCCATGAAAAATCCAGAGAGAGGTGTGCGATTTCCCATTCTGGGTCAGCTGGTCAAAGCACTACTTAGCATTTTCACAGGCCCCCTGGTTGAGGGATCATTTAATCTCATGGGTGATATTCTTGAAGCAGACAGATGCTCCATGAATGTGGAAACTTATGAGAGCCTTGCAATTGTAAAATCCACGATTAAAGCAAGGGAGTGGACAGCATCGACAATGACAATAGACCAGCCATTAAGGTGGTCTTGCCTGTCATCGTATCAAACATATCAAAAACATCTGCAGAAAAAGAAAGAGGCACAACAGGCACAAAAGAAGAAAAGGGTGAATGAGGCAGCAAGGATTCGGCCATCACAGATGGCAAACAAACTCATACGGCAGGCCAGGAATATCGCTGGATCAGCCAAAGCCTCCTCTAGACGAGTCAAACACTCATCCTCGTCCACTGGACCATCCAGACCTTTTTCAACCTCCTCTGGACCAGCCAGACCCTCACCAACCTCCACTGGACCATCCAGACCCTCACCAACCTCCACTGGACCATCCAGACCTTTTTCAACCTCCTCTGGACCAGCCAGACCCTCAGCCTCCTCCTCTGGACCATTCAGACCATTTTCAACTTCCAATGGACCAGCCAAACTCTTTCTCTCTCCCTCTGGACCAGCCAAAGCCTCATCTTCATCCTCTGGACCAGCCAAAGCCTCATCTTCATCCTCAGGACCAGCCAAAGCATCATCTTCATCCTCTGGACCAGCCAAAGCCTCATCCTTATCTTCTGGACCAGACTCTTCTGGACTAGCCAAACTCTTTCTCCCTCCCTCTGGACCAGCCAAAGCCTCATCCTCATCATCTGGACCAGCCGAAGCCTCATCCTCCTCCACTGTACCAGCTCCATCTTCTGGTCCAAATGTCTTAAAAAGAAAGAGTTTGCAGGACTTTGCTTACAACCCAGAAAAAAAGAAAAAATAAGTGATAATGGCCTTGATTTCACTTCTAATCTTCAGTTTAGCAGGTCAGTTCTTTAGCACTTTGAGCACTTGTTATTTATGCACTTTAAGCACTTGCTATTGTTTAGCAGTTTTTTTTGTACTTTATTTTTGTTATTATTGTCAATATTTGAAGTAAGTCCTTCAAATAAAAAAGTCCCCCCCAAAAAAAAGTTCAACTGTAATGAAAAATAACGTTGCTTATGAATGTTGGCAAGTAAAAAAGTATTTGTACTTTGTGATCAAGTGCCATTCTTGGCACATCACACAACGACGAAATGCGTCCTCTGCATTTTAACCCATATGTGATATATTAGCTATATTATTTAGCTTCATTCTTAAAATAATAATACTAATACCAATAATAATAATAACAAAACCAAATGTAGCCAGGTCTATAAAGCTACCATAAGGCTTTGAAGCTATTATAGAGCGTAATTTGTAAAGAGGGAGACATGAACCTTACAATAAGTTGTGTATACCAAAGTGGGCAGCTGTCTCTTTAAGACGTTCCTGAGTGCCGAAAGGTAGGGTGGGAGTTTTTTTTTTCCGGCGGGTTTTTCTAGACGGAGGAAGGCGGGTAAAGAGAGCGGAAAGAGGAGTGAACGGCAACTTAGGGAAATAAACGTATATATCTACATATATATATTTGTGTAGATGTCAACGTTTAGAGCACTGTTTATTTTTTTTGGCCTAAGCATACAATTGCAGCAATTAGTGGATAGAAAGATTTTGGTGCAAGTGCTCTCTTTTGGATATCCTGGTAGGTCAATTTACCTGTTTGAAAATATAGATATAGGGATCATTAGTGTGAAGGAAAAACAGTCAGGATATGAATGCGAACCTTTGCTGATTGTGTGGTTGATTATTTTCTTTACTAATGTATCATTTTTTGTAGTTGTATGTAAAATGCTAAAGCTACCTATAAGGCTACTTGCTAATTGATCGGAATACGTTGACTGTGATATGGTGTTATTCAGTTTAGCCACCCTGTTAGTACCATTGCAGGTTGAAATGTTTATAATGTGCATATATAAGTATATACATGTATATGTGTATATTAATGTTATTCAGGAAATCTGTGTATGGCCTAATGTGAATCTGAGATTGCGCTGTATGTTAATGGATGATGGAAAAATATATAATTTTGTGTGATGTTTAAGTAAGACATCTAACTCTCTGTACTTTGTGTGCAGACTGTTTTTTTTGGATTTGATTCCGTTCCGAATTCAGTATTTTTTCGGCCAAGGAAGATCGCTTGTTTCACAGAGTCGCTCCCTCTGCGTTGAACTGCGCAATGTAACAAGTTTTTTGCAACTGGAGATTTTTTTCTTTCCCAGCGCTTTGTGAAGAAATCCTCAAGTGTTGCAACGGCATCCACCTCCCCAGTGGACACGGGGATCTCCACCATGCTGCTGTTGCAGCAGAGGCAGGGTCCGAGTGGGCGGCAGTTTGGAAAAAGATTGCAGCCCTCGAAGACAAGGTTCCGGTCCGAGATCTCCATGCTTGCTGGTGCCCTGACTGACCCATATATATCCCGGAGTAGTTCGGAGACCACTGGGACTCCTTTTGTAGTCCCCACTTCAGCTCCAAGCTGTTTCCCGCCCCCTCCTCCTCATCCTCCACCGCCACCTCGTCCTCCTCCACCTGCTAGTATCCAGGGCCCCAAGCAGAGTCATCATCAGGGAAGTGGCGCAGGACCCACCAAAGGCCCCAACATGGTGGATGTCCTGGCGGAGCTGCCCCGCATTAAACTGCACCCGGTGCTGAGATCGCCAGGTGGGACGCCAGTGCCAAGGAGGGGCTGACACAGGGGACGCCCATGGCCTCAAGAGGACATTACTTCCATCTTATCAAAGGCTCTGGCGGGTGTGGGCGGCCTCCTCTCTTGGGCCGCGGGCCGGGTGGTGCTTGGCTCTGCTGCGCCGTGGTGGGGCCCTGGCGGGCAGTCCGGGGGATCTTGGGACACTGGGGGCCTTCTAGGCGGATTGGGGGGTTCGGTTTGGGCTGGGCGGGGGGGCTCGCCGCCCGTCCTCCCTCTGCGGGCCTCCCTGTACGGGGGTTGGCGCCCCTTTAGTCCCTCGCGGGCTGCTTCCTGGGTTGGGCGGGTGGTTATCTCCGGGGCACATGGCCGTGGGCCCTTGTGCTGGGGGGGCGGCAGGGTGGCCTCGGTTGCCTGGTTTCTCCTGCCTTCGCCTTCGGCCTTGTGGGGGGGTGGGGTGCTGTCGCTTCCCCCGACGGCATCATATGCCAGCACATCCAATGACAAATCAGTTCACACCTACACTTACACATACATATAAGAATGGTTGAGCGATCAGTATCATTATTATTGTTACTTTTTAGCGTGTGTTATAGACATAGGAATTTAAATATACATGTATAAGGGTAGGATCACGTGTGTGTATGCTACATATATATATATATATATAATACCTATTTGTCACATTATTAATTATAATTATTATTACTGATGTTATAATGTTTGTTGTTTGATGTCCTTGTAATGAGTGTTATTTTTCTTATGGTTGTTTGTATTCTGTATTCCCCTACACTTCATTTTCTCCGTCCCACCTACATTATTAGTTTTATTTTTCCTGTATACCTCTGTTTCCTTTTTTTTTTTTCTTTTCTCTCCCCATGGTGATTAATGTCTGTTCTCGTTACGATTGTTGTTTCTGTATCCCCCGTTTTTTTTTTTTTTTTCCTTTCCTCCACGGGACGGGTGAGTTCGGAGCAGCCACACTCTTTGCTCTTGAATTTAGTGTAAAATAAAGTTGTCCTCCGAAGAGGGGGGGTGGTGGTGGGGAATTTAAAAAAGAAAGAAAAAAGGAAAGGGAAAAGAGAAAAAAAAATAAAAAAATCAAAGGCTCTGAAAAAGAAGTTCAGGCACCAGATCCACTCTGATGAGTAGGAGAAGCGGTCCTCTGAGCCCTTAAACTTTTTATACTTATATCATTTTTATACTTAAGACTTATATACTTTATATACTTAAACTTTATATACTTATACTTTATGTACTTATACACTCACCTAAAGGATTATTAGGAACACCATACTAATACGGTGTTTGACCCCCTTTCGCCTTCAGAACTGCCTTAATTCTACGTGGCATTGATTCAACAAGGTGCCGAAAGCATTCTTTAGAAATGTTGGCCCATATTGATAGGATAGCATCTTGCAGTTGATGGAGATTTGTGGGATGCACATCCAGGGCACCAAGCTCCCGTTCCACCACATCCCAAAGATGCTCTATTGGGTTGAGATCTGGTGACTGTGGGGGCCATTTAAGTACAGTGAACTCATTGTCATGTTCAAGAAACCAATTTGAAATGATTCGAGCTTTGTGACATGGTGCATTATCCTGCTGGAAGTAGCCATCAGAGGATGGGTACATGGTGGTCATAAAGGGATGGACATGGTCAGAAACAATGCTCAGGTAGGCCGTGGCATTTAAACGATGCCCAATTGGCACTAAGGGGCCTAAAGTGTACCAAGAAAACATCCCCCACACCATTACACCACCACCACCAGCCGGCACAGTGGTAACAAGGCATGATGGATCCATGTTCTCATTCTGTTTACTCTACCATTTGAATGTCTCAACAGAAATCGAGACTCATCAGACCAGGCAACATTTTTCCAGTCTTCAACTGTCCAATTTTGGTGAGCTTGTGCAAATTGTAGCCTCTTTTCCTATTTGTAGTGGAGATGAGTGGTACCCAGTGGGGTCTTCTGCTGTTGTAGCCCATCCGCCTCAAGGTTGTGCGTGTTGTGGCTTCACAAATGCTTTGCTGCATACCTCGGTTGTAACGAGTGGTTATTTCAGTCAAAGTTGCTCTTCTATCAGCTTGAATCAGTCGGCCCATTCTCCTCTGACCTCTAGCATCAACAAGGCATTTTCGCCCACGGGACTGCCGCATACTGGATGTTTTTCCCTTTTCACACCATTCTTTGTAAACCCTAGAAATGGTTGTGCGTGAAAATCCCAGTAACTGAGCAGATTGTGAAATGAGCAGATTGTGAAATACTCAGACCGGCCCGTCTGGCACCAACAACCATGCCACGCTCAAAATTGATTAAATCACCTTTCTTTCCCATTCTGACATTCAGTTTGGAGTTCAGGAGATTGTCTTGACCAGGACCACACCCCTAAATGCATTGAAACAACTGCCATGTGATTGGTTGATTAGATAATTGCATTAATGAGAAATTGAACAGGTGTTCCTAATAATCCTTTAGGTGAGTGTATACTTTATATGCTTATATTTATATACTTATACTTTGTGTACTGATTATATATACTTATTAATAAATAATATATTTTTATCACTATTATTTTTAAAAGAGTTGCTGCTTTTGTAATACTGCTGCAGCATTCTCCACATGCTAATCACTGCCCCACATCGAATTGGCACTTTGATCAGCCATGAATCACTTCACTACCCCCTGTTGAATGTTGCATCGTATGTTGTTAGATATCTCGTAGTAGTATTGCAGTATTTATTTAAATTGAAAATGCTTAAAACAGATCAATTTCTCACAAACACATCTATTCATGAGTGATTTAAACGGCAAGGATGAAAATGATTAGGATTAGCTCTTGCCAAAATAGGGCTTGTAAACTTTTGTGGTACTCAGAATTAACCCAAACAACTATGACTCTATAATCCTCTATAATCACTCTCACTCTGTCACACTTGAATCAAACTCCAGGCCTCGCATGTAATGAGCAAAATTTTCTTCTTTATTCAGCAATCCAGCATAGTGTTCCAACCACACTCGGGGACAATGCGCAATGCACCCTGCACCCAGAAATCAGCAGGTTAATATACTATAAGACGAATTCCCCTATATGGACTTTTAAGTCCTGATTGGTTACCAAACATCTGCAAACCAGGTTTCGAACATACAACAAACATAATACGCCACCTCTATTGGTCTACTTCAAGGATGTTCAGTTTCCAATCCTCGTTAGGCCTAGGCCTCCTATGAGTCCCACACATAAGCCTGTCTATCCAGCCTAGGAAGGAGGGCAAAAACCCTAAACATTAGGGAAATTCCACTCCCAACCCAGCAAAAAGGTGCAACCCCCCCTTCGGTGTCCATGGCTGGCATGGCTCACAACGCTATCAGTAAGGGAAACCCCAACCCTATATTACCTAAATAAAGACTTCAGCGTAAACATATACAACCCTTATGGGTACATAACTTGCTTGTGTGTTCAAATGCTACCATACAACAAACTGCGTCTAGCATAGTACAGCAGCTACATTTCAAGGCCTCCTGCAGGTCCCCTTTCTCCCCCCGGCGATGTTCCCTTCAGCCCAGTTCTACAAGGTCTGTGGCCTGCAAAGCTGGTTCCGTGCAGGTGGCTGCGAGGCAAGGACACACGGCACCATCCCCAAAACAACAAAACCTGAGACACAAGAACAATCCCACAATGCCTCCCAACCCTGGCCTACCATCACTTTAAATTTCCCTTCCACACTTTGAAGTAATGTTAAACATATACTACATAATCCTGAAAAGGAGTGGTCACTAAAATTAAACAGCTCGCAGATCTTCACAATGCAAGAAATGCAAAGATGGAGAAAGCGAAGAACAGTTCACAGCCGGCTGGGCACATTGTCATCATCAAAGATTTTAAGTATGTTTATTTATATAGCACAATTCGGGCACAAGGCAATTCAAAGTGCTTTACAAAGACAAGGATACAATCAAATTAAAATGTCAAAATCACATTTCAAAGATAAGTAAAAGAAATAATAATGAAAATAAATAATTTTATTAATCAATTACAATGAACACATAATAATAAGAAAAAGCCAAAATAAATAAATAGCTAACTGAAAAGACGTCACATTTTAATGACAGAAAATGACTGGTGCTGCACTAGGAAACTCTGACCATGCAACAATTCATCTAATTCCAGCATACAGACAAAATCTGAAAACTGCTAAACCTGTTGTTACTAGAGTGAAACACTGAACATGTGGAGCAGTAGAGCAATTAAAATCATGCTTTGACTCAACAGACTGGAATGTTTTCAAAACTGCTACTAACAGCGTGGATGAATACACGGACACTGTAACATGGCACATAAGCTTCTGCGAGGACTCTCGCATTCCCAAAAAGTCTGTTGTCAGCTATAATAACGACGAACCATGGTTTACAACTGAACTCAGGCAGCTTCCTAAAACAAAAGATGAAGCTTACAGGAGTGGTGACAAAAACCTGTTCAAATTCTACTGCGGGTTTGAAAAGCCACATTCGCGCATCATACAGCCCTCACCTTTTCAATGGCCTTCTTCACACCTGGGTACCTTCACACCTCGCCCACACTATACCCAGCTCACCCCCCCCACGTCCAGCCACCTCCCCAGGAGAATCAACGACAGAGATGTAAACAAGATCTTCAGTAGCCAGAATACAAGGAAAGCTCCTGGTTCAGACTCTGTCTCCCCAGCCACTCTGAAGCACTGTGCAGATCAATAGTCACCTGTCTTCACAGATATTTTCAACCAGTCACTGAACCAGTCAGTGACTACAGACTGGTGGCTCTCACATCGGTGGTAATGAAGGCTTTTGAGAGACTTGTGCTGTCATACCTTAAAACCATCACAGACCTATCGCTTGACCCCAGGCTACAGTCTGCCTACAGAACCAACAGACCTGTGGACGATGCAGTTAACACTGGACTCCATTTCTTACTCCGACACTTGGAGTGCCCTGAGACATATGTTAGGATTCTGTTTGTGGACTTTAGCTTTGCATTTAATACTATTCTATTGGAGCTAATGCGGACTGAACTCTCACAACTGTCTGTGCCTGATCCAAAATAACATATTATAACCACGATGGCCCAGTTTTACGCTACAATCATTGAGTCCATCGTCACCTCCTCCATCACAGCCTGGTTTGGATCAGCCACTGAACGAGACAAGGCCAGACTGCAACACATCATCCACTCAGCAGAGCGAATAATCGGCAGTAACCTGCTTACCCTCCAGACACTTTACATCACCAGAACCAGGAAACGGGCATACAAAATCTTTGAGGACCCATCTCACCCTGCTCACCACATCTTTCAAGCCTTACCCTCCATGAGAAGACTCATGGCAATCAGAACCAAGACCACAAGACACGCCAAGAGCTTCTCCCCTCAGGTAGTCTCTCTCATTAACCAAACCAGTCTCTGAATGGACGTTCAATTAATCGTCAGCTGCAGTGAAATATCCACCAGCATAACCAGTGAACAACTGATAAACTTCCTCTATGATTATATTCTGCACTCTTGCACATTATGCACACATACTGCAAATTCTGTATACATATTGCACTCTTGCACATATAGTTGACTTGGCTGCTACTTAATAACGGCACCATTTAAGAGCCCTTTAAATTATTATACCATTTATATAGTTTATATTCATACTACAATGATTACTATGTACACACACATATATAAATATCATAATACCATCATTACTACCATTAATAAACTTAATTATCATATAATTATCATATTACCCAATTGCCAGTCTATTGTTTATTACCTTTCTGCATATGTCTTTGCTAAATGTGGGTAACTCTCGCCAGTGTGGGGAAGCAATAAAAAAGGCCAACAGAATGTTGGGTTATATCTCTAGGTGTGTGGAGTTTAAGTCAAGGGAGGTGATGATACACTTATATAATTCCTTGGTAAGACACCACCTAGAATACTGTGTGCAGGTTTGGTCACCATACCTCAAGAAGGACATTGCTGCCTTAGAAAAGGTGCAACGAAGAGCTACGAGAATGATTCCTGGTCTTAGAGGAATGTCTTATGAGGAGAGGTTAGCGGAACTGAATCTGTTTAGCCTTGAGCAAAGGAGACTAAGGGGGGATATGATTCAGGTCTATAAGATTCTAACGGGTCTGGATGCTCTTCAGCCAAATGACTATTTCAATATTAGTCTAAATACTAGAACTCGTGGCCATAAGTGGAAATTAGCGGGAGAAAAATTTGAGGAAGCACTTCTTTACACAGCGTGTAGTTAGAGTATGGAATAGTCTTCCTGCTAGTGTAGCGGAAGCTAAAACCCTGGGTTCCTTTAAATCAGAGCTAGATAAGATTTTAACAACTCTGAGCTATTAGTTAAGTTCTCGCCAAACGAGCTTGATGGGCCGAATGGCCTCCTCTCGTTTGTAAATTTCTTATGTTCTTATGTTCTTTGTAATGTCATGTAAAAGCACCACCAAGGCAAATTCCTTGTATGGAAACATATCTGGATTCCGATTCTACATCCTTCATCAGTACTAGAAAACTTCCATCCAGCGTTGCATTTCACTTTGACGCTGTCGCTTTTGAAACACTTTTCTGTGATCTAGCTCTTGTTTTGGTCACCGACTATCATCCAACAAAAGGTTCATTTCAGCTCTCCTAATCTGACATAAACCACACTCACAAACACTTTTGGGTTACTGTGTCACCGGGAAGGGATGGACTCCAGTCGGGATGGGTTTCCAGCATTTCCTATCCTGGCTGTTCTCTTTAGGGACAAACACAGGAATGGAGTCTAGTGATCACACCGGAACTTGACTTACCTGAACGGAGATGTATGGAGCAGACTCTCATATGCGCAGGGATGCTCTGGAATGCAAGGTCTTTACTACCCACCGCTATAAGCTACGCCATCCGACGCCATTTCTTCAACTCTTCCACTTTTGCTCTTGTCTTTTCCAATCCAGAAAAGAGAAGAAACGTATACCGGTCCTGAAGACCGAAGAGAGACCCGAGTCGATATGGGGCTGCCGCTTAGCGGGTCGCCGTTAGCCGGGCCTCCGTGACGCCCCCGCGCAGAGTAGAATGCCCAGGGGCGTCGCAGTCACCGGCGTCCTCCCTGTCCTCTCAAAAAACAGCAATCATTTAAACAAACATGAGGGAAAATTCAAAAGGCAAAGATGAAGTCATGCCTTACCTCAGCACAGCTGCCCACCGCACAAACGACAGCGTGTCACCTTACTTTAAAAAAAAAGAAAAAAGGCGGGAAATTGGGGCCGCGCACGGACAGGGCCCCTCCCTCACACCACATGCGGCTAATTAGTTGGCCATCCAGAGGCACTCAGTCTATTAGTCACCCATTCAGTCAGTCAGTTCTGCCTTTCAACAACAGGGGGCAGTAGAGGTGCACCGTTCCCGGAAGCACTGCAATACCGGGTCGATGCCTGGAGCAGATGGGGCAAGCCCCACTTCCGGCTCCCTGTTCCAAAAATCCGTTTAATATGTGGTCCCCTCCATGGGGGACGTATCAAAATAACCTTTTCATACCAAAACAAAATGTAAATCAGCTCAAATACATGAATAATAAATATTATGCTTGTACTACTTACATTAACACATAATCACAATCTATAAGGCTGAAACATTCCCACACTATGCAAATCATGCCAACGCAGTACAATAAGACTTTCAAAGATAATATTACCCACACACTCACAGAGTGAAACTCTCCGACACAAGAAAAAAAACATAACTGATAACATCGGGCTGATATGGTAATAATTAAAATGTTAACAACTAAAATGATTTTTAACGATTAAAAAACGTCTGTGAGCCCACCAATAAGCGCACAAAACGAACTCTATTAGAATCAATGATCCTTAATGTTACCTGTAAGCTACAGTTGGTTGAAGGCTCATTATCATTACCCCAGTTCCCAATAGCGTAATTCGCGTTTTCTTTTAAAGCAACATTTCATAGCAAACTACTTAAATAAACAGGTCATTGAAAGATCAGAATTTAAGCCTTACCGTTCTATCCCAGGACTCTTCCAAAACTTCTGGCTGTGGCCCTGCACAAGGCAGCATGGGTCACGTGTTCCACAGCAACAATAACACTGGGCTGCCCACAGACGTGCCTGTCTGAAAATCGGCGTAGTGCACTCGGATATCGGCCGATGCGGATACATTAAAAAATGCTAAATATCGGCCCGATATATCGGTCGACCTCTAGTTGATAGACTTGTATTCTTAGCTAAAAACCTTGAGTTAGCAAAGCAAATAAAAAAATATATATTTAAGTTATGTTATGAACCAATCAGGGGGGTTGGTGTTGCAAAGCTGCTGTTTAAATGTGTTCAGCTTTTCTGTTTACAGGAATATGTTCTCTAATCTGTTTAGAAGATTTAATACAAAATATCTAAAAATTTTATTTCATTTTGTTTATTTCATATATTTAGCCATGATTATGATGACCAACACCAACACTGTTTTACTTTGGCACTTTGGCTAAGAAAAGTTGACTTAAAAGATTGTGAACCAAAATGCTTATAAGTTGTTTTATAAAAAATATATTTATTTTAAGTTATATTGTTGTAAATCAATCAGGGGGGTTGGTGTAAAGCTGCTGTTTTATTTAAAAATGTGTTCTGCTTTTGTGTTTACAGAAATGTTCGAATTTTGGAATAAAATATTAAGTAACCTTTTTGTCACTTGTAATGAAGCTTGCTTATTAGTGAAATTATTAATATGTAATTATTGGTAATTATTGACTTTAGCCTGGATTGATGGCTCTCAATATCGCAATATATATCGTTTGGAAAAAAATATCGCAATGTAATTTTTTTCCAATATCGTGCAGCCCTACTCTGCACAAGGGTCGGGCTAAAACGGCATCATACACCTTCCCAAAACACATAAAATCAGTAAGCTTGGGAATGAAATAGGTTAATCGCACAATAAACAGCACAACAGATCAAATAAAATGCTAATAAATGTTAATAATGTTAATATTGATGAATAAGTGCTACAGTGATCAACCAAAACAGTGCTCAATAAAATCTTTACGTGCCATTAAATAAAATCCATACCAAATAAAACACACACACAGAAAAACAAAGCACACTTACCTAAAACCCGAAGTGTCCTCTGTGTGCTTCAGGAAAGTGCATCACGTGAACCCTGTAGGATGGAGTGTCACCACCTAGACGTACCGGGGCAGCTTTCGCCTAGGATCAAGGCAGTTGGATGGATGTCAACTTACCTCTGGGGGTAGGTCGTTTAGATAGATGGCTGCTTCCTTCTGGGGGCTGGGGGTTTGGGTGAATGTCAGCTTACTTCTGTGATCAGGGTCTTTGGGTGGAAGTGAGCTTACCTCTGGGGTCAGGGGGTTGAGTTGAAAGCAGCTTGCCTCTGGGGTTGGAACATTTGGGTGGATGTGATCTTACATGAGGGGCCTGCATTTTTGGGTGGACAGCAGTTTGCCTCTGAGATCGTCTGCAGCCGCCCCCCCCAACTTTCACAGCCAGGACCCCCTCCCTTCCCTAAGGTAGAATAATTCAGACATCCCAGCCTGCAAAAACTCAGTTCAGTGAGGTGCCCCCAACCGCCCGACAAGGAGTGAGATGTAACTCCAACAAACTTGATTTCACAGTTTAATTTCTTCATTAATTTCCTCTAGTCAGCGCACTAAATTATGAAGGTCAATATTATGTATTATTTTGACAATAATATAAGTAGATTATTTTACCATTTATGCAAATTCCTTAATTATATTCCATTGCTACGTTACAAAAGTCTTCAAGGAGTCTTTCATGACAGCACTGGCAACTAACCAAGTGTCTAACTAGTGTAGACCTGAATAATACAGCACATGAAATGACACTTGTTAAACTCACCTCAACATGCATTTTACAGTCGTTTAAACCGTCATGAGCAATGCTGAAATCACTGTTGCTAACAGTACAGCACGCAACACTGTCATTATTTTCATCCTTATTAAACATGGATACACTTTCTGAAGTGAAATGCGTTTTATACTTCTGTTTTTTGGGGCACTCTCCGTCTGTCATGATGCTCCACTGAACCGATAACTTCGGTCCTCGAGAAGTTAAATAGAAGCCCGCCCACATTTAAATCTGATTGGCTTATTTTGCTAAGTAAACCAATCAGGATGCTGTCTGTCTAGCACGGGCTACAGGCACACACGCAGGGATCAACACATATATGCACGTTCTCTCTTTCTCTCTCTCTCTCGCTCATTCCGTCGTACGCGCGGGTCTCTCGAGTGCGCGATGCACACACTACTGTCTCGCATGCATGCTCTTGTTTACTTCCTCTTCTTTCCGGGATATTTTATTCAATTTGCGGGTATCAGGGAGTCGAAATTGTGCAGGGTTATATAAGTACTGTGAAGCTGTCGTTATCCAGTTAAATGTTTAAAAATATGTATTATTTTATCATATTTTATGTATACTTTAAGCTTATTCACAGGTCTCTCCTGCATTCATCTTACCGTCCGTCCATGCCTACTTCAATGTAAAATCAGACAGATTGCTTAACTTGCAGCTGTCCAATTACGCGTACATATTTTATTGCTGCAGATAATTATTAAATTAAGGTAGGTAATACAACGCTGAAGGTTAGATGTATAGTACGATTACATATGTACAACATGTGGTCATTTCAGTCAGACAAACGTTTAAAATGGAAAACCAGCTTTCCGTTTTTACCGGCAATTTCCATAGCACGTCTTAGTCGAAGTACTACACTGCCATCTATTGGACAAGTCAGGTTACTGAATCGTGAAATGTGTCTGTACTAAAATGGATAATATCTTCAGTCATGTTTTCTTTTAGGACCACTACAAGAGGATTATCAGTATGAAGGTTTATCAATAAAAATAATTTATTAAACTAAATATTACAGGGCTCTCCCTGAAAATAAGACGCTCTTAGCTTCCAAAGGCAAGGACACATTCTAGTGATTTTCCAGGAGACTGGACCTAACTAACCTGGGGCCTTATTAAAAAAAACAATCAATCAATTCATGTTGAAGCTCACAAGGTGTGGAGAACAAGAAACACAAGTAAGGGAGAAAGGCAAGGTGCAAAGCATACACAAGCAGTGTAACGACATATCAGTTACAATGTATGATTAAAAATACATCATTTCTCACAGTATGAATAGTGGCCCGTTGCTCCTACTATAGCCTCACGCCTCCAGGGTCATGGGTTCAATCTGCACCCCTGCTGTAATAAACAGTGACATTATTACAGTAACATACTGTTTAAAATAGTACAATACTGTAGAAAAAACTCTTTCTGGGCAATATTTATGAGAACCTTGTCGATAAAATACTGTAATGTACTGTAATTCTGTACATGAACTGGAAAAAAATAAACTGTAGAATTTACTCAGATTGAATGATGTAACAATTTGCACTCACTTTTTTGGGTTGACTTTATACCAATTCTAAGAAACATTTTAAATAAATTAAGCTATAGTCTACCCACTGTCACAGTACTATCCTATAAGATTTACTCAAATCAATATTTCAATATTAATATTAATAAATTTTAATATTAACATTAATTAATATTTCAAATCAATATTTGTACTCACTCGTTTGGGTAAATTGGGATATTACTTTTTATGAGTAAAGTAAACCCAAGTTTAGCAAATAACATACCTAATGTATTTAAAGGGCCCTTTTCAGCATTCAACGCAAAGTGATACCAGGTTTGAAACAAGGGTCTTTGCCAGCATGGCCTGATACAGTTTTCTGTCCCTTTGGGAGTAAAGGTCTTTGCTCAAGAGCTCATTAATATGGCTATTCTGCCAAGACTGGGCTTTTCTGCAGCTGTGGTATATTTCACCCACCGTCATGAAGGAAACTCTCCCAAATACTGATCTTGCAAGATGTTCTCTGTTGAGATAAAAAAAAAATGGAATAGCTGTGATTGCTCATGTAATGCTTTTTGGGGTGATGTATTTGTTAATGTAAGGCCATTTTGATTACCCACACTTGGCCTTGTAGCCTTATATTTGCAGAAAAGAGCCTGAGCTGTATGTATATGTATATTTGCATAGCATGACATGGTACTGCCTTTGATGTAGTAGATTTTTAATTCACTGTTATGATGTTGAATAGGACAAGTGCATAAATCCCCAAATATATTGGCTACCACAGCTAAAACGGATCTTGGTGGGGTGTGTTGGTTCGTGCTCCATGGAGTGATCTTGGGTGGGTGGCTAAGATTGGATGTACATAGAATAAAAAACCTCAATGTCTTCTAACATCCCCACCATAAGAAAACACATTAAGTCCTGCTCATACTAATTCTGGTATCTAAACCATCAGCTTTTCAGGACTCTTTGGCAATTATACATCTCAAAACACACAAAGCCAACTGATACAGAGCAATCAGTTTAAACAACCAAAGGAATCCTGAAGTAAAACAAGCAATGATATGTGGTGGAGACTAATATCTGTGGCATTCCATTCTCAACTGCAGTGGGATTCTAAATATTATGTAAACATGGATATCCAAAAAGTAAACCTAATTAAAATCGAAATATTAAATGAGCAGAATGATTAAATTTGTTGTTCTATCCCAATGTAGGAATTATTAGCTCAAATAAATTTTAATATTCTCCACCAATATGTTTGAATTAATTAAAGTTTAATGAATTATTATTTAATGCTGATTATTAATCAATTGTTATGCCGAATGGTCGGCTCCTCCAAACTCAATTGCGGCATCCCTGTGAGTCTGTTAATGTGAGACTTAAATGGGATTCACTAATTACCAGTATCGCTTAGTAACCTGGGTTAGAAGGCTCGTCCAGCGAGCTGCATCACCAGGTAATGTACACGATTGGTAGCGAAGCTTCCCTCACGGCCAATGAGAGAGAGTCTCGCGATGTTTCAGGCGAGTTTGAGGTTCAGAGCGTGTAGCAAGATCACACAGAGGCAGGAACTTAGTGTGAGTACTCAATGACGGAGGCTGAAGTTGTGTAAAAGACATGCATTTATTCCTAACTAACACTACAACTAACATAAGACAGACATTACACCTAACACAAACAACAAACACGAAATAACGGAATAAAACAAACGATGTAATTATGAAAATGCAATGACCGGATTTAAATGAGTAACCTTAAATGGGAAATACTGTTCTGCAAAGCAAGCATAGTTTGTGGAAACACGACCCTAAAGTCTTATAGCAGGTTAAACAGAACAGCTTAAGTTGTTAGAATGAAAGGAAGTTGGTTTACTTGGTTGAAGAGTGGGGGGGGTCTTGGCAGTTGATGGCAGAGCTGCTGAGCTGATGGCACTCAGGAAGGTGCGGCGTTTGGAGCAGTGGAGTGGAGTCCCTTTAGATTCTCTCTCCTGGTGAAGCTTTGTCTTGGGTGCTGTTCTCTGTTCAGCTAGGCCTTCACCGGAGGGCTTCTTGTGGGCTTCTCTCCTCCTGGACTGATGTTCTCCTTCGGGCTGGCGGTTATTCTCTGCGCTGGCTGGCGGTTGTTCTGCTCGCCTTTGTTCTGAGGTGCCAGGATTTTATGCTGTAAAGTTCATGAATAGGAATGACCAGGAATTCGACTCCTGGCCCAATGGCTGGCCATCCATTTGGCGGGCTTTCGGAAGGGGGTCTGTATCAGTCCTTTTGAGATTTATGGCCCGACTGATTCTCCCTTTACTGATGATTTTCATTAAGCTGTTATAACTTTTGATACATCCACTTTTATGGTAATCACTGACCAGATTTGCAATCAGGGGTGATTAACAATCAGTTTGACACCAAACATGCTATACCAGCTTCACAGGTACATACCTCATACCCTCTGTATTAATTGATTAAACAATTAATTATTTTATCTATGTGACTGATTCACATCAGGATACAGGTGTTTTGGGTTGCACCTCAACAGATGTTACACTTTGTGCGGATATTACATCAAATATTCATATTACAAACAGCACATCTTATCCATAGATAGGCGTGGCCGTTAGTTTGTGGTAATATCAATATAAGTTGCACATCTGGAAACAACATATTTTGTTTGGTGTGGCTTATGCCAATTCATCTTCTCCAGAATGGATAAGATACACCTTAATTCAGTTCTTTTAACATAGCATGGTAGAAACAAAGAAACTTGGTGACTGTCCACCAAGATCAGATAAGGACCACAAAGGAATGTTGGAAGAGAAGGGAGGGGGTTTAACAAAGTTAGGACACATTGGTTACACTAATTTTCCAGATTCTTCTGGTATACCATGAGAACATATATACAATGGTAGCTATACCTATCTATTTATTTAAATTTATATGTGTTCAAGTACAAAGGGGTAAAATAGGTGATACTCCGTGAACATGGTTATAAGGGTGGCACACAAAACACTAAGATTGTCTAAGGACACATACAAACATAACGTATCTGTAGATTGAGACTAGTAGTCGTGAGTAAATCAATATACAGGGTATACAAAAGCCAAACTTAAATGAAATTTCCTTTAGGGTGTTCGTCTGTTGGGTGAGTGAGATGTAAGGCAGAGTGTATGTGGAGGGGGGTTGTGTGCCAAGTCAAGGGCAATAAAAGTTGGAGTACTGGCCTCCCTTGTTATCTGTGTGTATGTGTTCGTGTGTGTAACCCCCCTTTGGTGCCTCTCGTACCAGGCTCGGCCTTGTCTCAGGCCACCTGGAATTTAGGCCCTGTGATACGTGCATGTGTGATCCTACACCAAGTTGTGATTAAAAAGCAATGAGGCTGCCGCCCATTATATCTGCTCTAGGGAAATGCACTTCTGCGGCCACTAGGGGAGCTCTCACCTTCTCTCAGCCCTGCTAAATAATGTTGCATAGTCTAACAAGCTTTATAATCTGTGTCAATGAGCAGTGCCTTACCGGAAATGCTTTCCCTGGGAATTATTGTAAACATGTATCACGTATTATAGGAGAAATACTTGTAAATGAATTAGATTTATTAACTGGCTCCTGAAATTAGGAATTGTAAATGAACTGACCTTAATGAGTATTAATTAAATTAATTCAGAGACATTGCAGTTCATTCCACATGAAAAGTTACAACTTAAGCTAAATCCGCTTAAATCATTTAGAGCATAGTCATAGTGATCAATGAAACACCTATACACACACACACACACACATATCCTTATGGGGACCGCTCATTCATTTCTATGGGAAAAATGCTAATGCTAACTTAACCCCTACTCAGCTCTAACCATAAGCATACAGTAAGTAGGCAACCAAAATACAAGAGTTTTTGCATTTTTAGTTTTTTCATTGCAGTCACGGATTTTTATAAAATAGAGTTTTCCCTTATAGGGACCAGGACCAGCTACACCTGTACTATTACACAGGCTACATGTGAAGAATGCGAGACAAAAAAGAAGAGCATTTAGACAGCCAGAGAATGTTAACTGCCAGTTTAATTATATTTATTACAGAGCTTATTGAATTGTTCAGTGAAATAAATCCATCCATCCATCATCCATCCATCTAGCAAACGGGCTGGTAGCCTCTCCTCAGCAGCATATGGCACAAGGTTGGTGCTCACCCTGGACGGGAGGCCAACTCAAATGTAATAGTGAATACTGAAAATAGGACAGTGGTGCAAACAGGAGAGATGATTATTTATTAATTTGTTTGTAATTTGATTAATTAATCACTTAATTCACGTTCCACAGCCACTTGTCCCATGTAGGGTTACAGGTCTCTGGAATATATACCTGAAAATAATGGGCGCAATGCAAGGAGGAACCCAGGAGGGGGTGCCAACCCATCGCATGGCAGGGAATAACCCAGATGGGGACACCAGCCCTTTAGGAGGGCAGGGAATAAGCAGGGGGCGGTGCCAACCCATCACAGGGCAGGGAAAAAGCCAGGAGGGGGTGGCAAACCCATCACAGGGCAGAGAATCTCCCAGGAGGGGCGGCAGTCCATCACAAGGCATGGCAGTTCATTAGATCACAAAAACCTGCTTTGTCAGTTAGACTGCGAAAGGCATTCCTAAAACTCATTTAAAAATAATGAAAAATATTAGAGTAGCTGGTTGGATACAGAACAACAAATTAGGGTTATGAGCATCTCTCCGGGATCCACCCATCTATCTTCTAACCTCTCATCCTGGTGAGGGCTGTGGGGCCTGGAGCCTATCCCAAACAGGACAGGGCACGGGGATGGAGTACACCCTGGACAGGATGCCAGTCATACAGAGGACACATAGACACTAATACAGCCAACTGGACCACATCTACCTCTTCTAAAACATCCATATAGTTTCCTGTCTGTTTCTGACAGCTTTCACCATTTTTCTTTTGCTCCAGTTCTTTGTACTTTTTGAGGTCACAGGTTTTAGTATCAGTACATTTGCAATCTAGAGGAATGTTACCTTCCAACTATGAATTATTGTTTGTGGTCAAAATCACCCCATTTGTGTTAATTTGCACAAATTATAGTATAAATCGATATATTCCAGATCAATTTTTAAAGTGATTTCAAGAAAGGCCTGAAATATCATTATCGACCATCATGTGACCCCAAAAGCCGTTGGAAAGCCAGTAAGAGGCCCATATGATGCTTAGAGCTGAAAAAAGGACAATATGCTGTTTTTGTTAAAAATATCACAGTGCAGTTGTTTTAAAAATAAATCAATGGCTTTGCACAAATTTTTTTATGTGTTTTGTCTAATAAAAACCTGAAGTATCTGAACTTGAACCAATACTGAGCAAAATATCACCACTTACTTTTATGAATGTACGCATTATCTGTGATGTAGAATAAAACACTATGGCTCAAGAAAACAGTCCATTTCTGTATTTTAACAAGATAAATGTTAAAGTAAGAAAAGATGACAAAATATTTCAAACTACATTTTAGAACAGCAAAATCAAATATACTGTATACTGATAAAATTGCAAAAATATAAACATCAGTATATCAAACAAATAACACCAAAATCCCAAAGATGAATGAACACTGAACAATAACTAATCACAAACACTGCAAATGCTCTGCACAAGTGTGACAGAATGCAAGAAATGTAGATGTATGTGGTTTGCTAACATAACATACAAGTAGCACAAAGTGTGGTCGTCTTGCATCTGGTGATCCTGTGCGGGGACGTCATTCACAGAAAGCGTACAAAAATGGATGCTGATTTGTAAGTTGGGGCTTTTCTCCTCTATATGTGGGGAACCCCTGTTCAAACAGATGCAATTAACAGGAAACTTCTTCTAACTTAAGGTGTGAACTGCTTCATCTGAGAAAACTAGACTTAGGAAACAGGGAGCATCAGCGACAAGTCAATGACTGACATCTCATACAGCCATATTGCAAACTAATACACACATAATGAGGATACAACATGAAATGGTCTGGGGGAGGGGGAAACATTTCCACATGTAGGGGGATAGAGGCATTTAATTATTTACAGAAAATTCCGTGTAGCCAGTGTAGGAACCTGAGGTCAGTTTAACACAGATCACTGTCCGTGGTGCTGAAATCTCTACTTGATCGGCTGGTGCTGAATGAATAGGACGGCTGGCCAACATATCTCACTGTGTGGACCAGCTTAAAAGTGACGACTTAGAGAATTGACGAGATACACCTAAGTCGACACTTCGGTGACTTATGTCTATCTCGCCGTTTTGCCGACTAGTAAATATAACACCATACCTCTACTACACCGCACTATACACACGAGACTTAAGCCCAGGGAGCGACTAGTGCGATAGGTGGGGATTCCCCGTTTCTACATCGCCGTGGTGACAAGCAGGCGGCGGGAATGCAGCGATTGGGGTGTCGACTTACAGGTAGGAAAATCCATTCATTTGTGTTGTTCGGGATTTAGGTGACGACTAAGGGAATTTGACGACTTACAAGCGGCGATTTACACAAGGAATTTTAAAGGAAACATCATTAGGAAAAATCGGGACTTTTGCTTGAGCGTCGACTTGTGCACATTGACGAGTTACAAGATGGCGACTTAGACCAGTTTTACTGTACATTCATGTTATATCAAGTATATCACATACTCATTTAAAATCACAAAACACACCTGATTTAATCTCTATATTTTAATTATTTCAATAGTATTGCTTAATTACAGCAGTTAAACATTATCTGTATTACAATGGTACAGAAAAGTTGGGCTTTGGCTTTCCTGAGAGAAGTATGGCCTTGCCAGGATAGATGTCCTGTATGATTTGCGTTCTCTTTCATGCAATTATAGACACGTTTGTATTCATCTTCCTGGAGACCATCCATTCATTTCTGTGGTCAAAACACTTTTTTTAGATTTTTGATTGCAGTCACAGATTTTTTTAAAATTGAGTTTCCCTTTGGGGGACTGAAAAAGCTGGTCTCCACATCGTCAAAATTTCAGGTTTTGTTGCATTGTGGGGACATTTGGTCCCCAAAATTTAATATATACATAATGCGCGCGCACACACACACACAAGTTGGTCTTCTTATCTAAATGGGGACTGTCCATTCATTTCTATGGGAAAAACCCTAATCCCAGTCACGACACCCTTAATCCCTACCCACCCCTAACCTTAACCATAAGTAACCAACCCAGATACAAGACTTTTGGCATTTTTACTTTTTTGATTGCATTCACAGATTTTTATAAAACTGACGTTATCCAAATGGGGACCTCAAAAGATGTCCCCAAAAGTAGGGAAATTTCAGGTTTTACTACACTTTGGGGACAGTTTGGTCCTCAAATGTGATCAATGCAAATCCACACACACACACACACACACGTTTGTATTCATTTCTTTGTTTGGACTCTCTATTCGGTTCTACGTGGAAAAACCCGAATCCCAACAATAACAACCTTTACCCCTCCAGCCTAACCTCAACCATAAGTAACTAGAAAAGATACAAGACTTTTGCCCCCCTTACAGCGCCATCCACCTGGCATTTCCCAGCTGGAGGCAAGGCACCGGAGCAGGGCAGTAGTGGGCAAAGTGTCTGATCTCTCCGCAGCTGCCATGGCTTTGCGCGTATAACGTGCATGCTCTGTCCCTCTCTGCAGACGGAGCCCCCACATGCGCAGGTGCAGGTTTGGCATGAAGTGGCTGGCGACCGGCGTGATGTTGCAGACAGGGACAGGATTGTCTCAGTCCGCTCAGCCTCTGCCAAGGCCTTGGCAAGCATGGCCGGCGTCTGCAGCTACATGTGTTGGCACAACCGTTCCGGGTACCGGTGCCCTCAGCGGGGAGGCTTCTGCTCACTCTACCTGGTGGATCCATCAGGTTGCCCCAGGAAGGCACGCTGCCCGACTCCCGGGGTGCACATCCCACGCACTGGTGCTCCTGGCTGCCACTGTAGGAAGTCGTTGGGTCGTTGTATAGGAAGTGGTTGTAGTCTTCCAGGGAGGTTAGTTAAGAATATAAGAGGGGGGAGACAAAAAGCCCTAAGTACTAATAAGTGGGCAGTGTAAAAGGCCTACCCTTTGCTGTCTGTATTTAAATGCTAGGAGCAGTAGAAACAAAATTCATGATTTGAGGCCTTCATTTCATCAGACTCATGATATTATAGGACTAACAGAAATGTGGTTGAGTGACAATGATGGAGAAGAATATAATATGGATGGTTACATGTTGTTCTGTAGGGACCAGATAAGCAAGAAGGGAGGTGGTGTTGCAGAATATGTAAAAGAAAATTTGCAGGCAAGGGAGCTCACAGATAATAATAAACCTAGAGAAGCTACAGCACCCTCCACAATTATTGGCAGCCCTTGTAAATATTTTTAAAAAGGGTTAGAAAAAAATCTACCTTTTACTAAAATAGCTTCATCTAACACCGAAAAAATTAGAAAAATCCAACCTTTCACTGAAATAAATTTTTTCGAAGAAAAAAAAATCCATCAAGAAATAATTATTTTTAACAAAAATACTTGAGCCATGATTATTGGCACCCCTGCTTTTAATACTTTGTACAACCTCCCTTTGCCAGGATAACAGCACTGAGTCTTTTATAAGGTTGGAGAATACCAAGCCGGGCATCTGAGTCCATTCCTTTTTAGAGAACCTCTCCAGATCAGCACTCTACTCTTCAGCTCAGTCCATAAGTTTACAGTGGGGTTCAGGTCAGGTGACTGAGATGACCATGGCAGAAGCTTGCTTCTATAGTCAGCTAACTATTTTTGTGTTGATTTGGACATGTGCTTAGGATCGTGGTCCTGCTGGAAGATCCAGTGAAGGCCCAGTTTTAGCTTCTAGTGTCAGTATTGTGTATGAGGGCTTGCTGGGATTGCTGCGATTGCTGCGAGAGAGTGGTGTTGAGCTGCAGCGATTGTTTGGGATTGTTTTTTGGAGTGTTTTGAGTGTTTGTGTGCTTTACCTGTTTACGTGGGTGGCTGTTTATTTCTATTTATTGTTCTTATTTCGGTCAGCGTGAGTGCTTGTCTGTCCTGTCTGTTAATTAACAGCGCGATTTTTCTGAGCGGCGTTTTTCTGTCCGCGTTTAAACTCCGTAGCAAACACCCGCGGGGCGATAATAACTAATAATATCTAATGTCGGTATCGCTACCCAGCGTCGGAAAAGGACAGTTGCTCCTGAGCTTTGCTCGGTCGCCAGTCGGGGCCGGGAGGACATTTTCCACTTTTTTCCCGCTCCGGCAGTAGCCTGCTGTGAGGGGGTTTTTGTGGTTTTTCGACCTCCCAAGAGCAACTTCGATTTCGCCTTGTTTTTAGTTCATACTTGGTTCAGGCAGAAGTTCTTCTGGTAAGTAGTAGTAAATTTATCAGGTTTAAAATTTTAAATAAAATAATAATTAAGTTCCGTTTTAACACAAGTAATAACTTATTTTAGTGTACTCCGCACGTTACTGCATTTATTGTTACGCAAATTAATCTTTATAGTTAACCAACTATATAAATTTACTGGGCTGGGAGTACGGGGTCATAGTGAGTTAGTTAATTATGGGGCCGGCTCAGTGTTGCGTTTGCAAGATGTTTGCCCTTCTGGACGTTAGTGTCCAGTCGGACTTCATCTGCGAGCGATGTAAGCTAGTGGACTCACTCATGGTCAAGGTTCGCGACCTTGAGGAGCAACTGGCTCGCATCCAATGCAACAGTGAGTTAGATGAGCTAGTTGATACGCCGTTTAGGGAGATAGTGTGTACGCCACTAGCGGGGGGGAGGGAGAATGAAGAGCAGAGAGGTTGAGAGAGCTGGGTGACCGTAGGTTGTAGACGCAGGAAAAGGCGTACACACGTTACAGAGGCGGCATCACCTGAGGTGTCTGTGTCTAACAGGTTTCAGGTGCTTCCAGCTTTAGAGCCGGAAGGGACTGGGGAGGCAGGTGGGCCCTTGGGCACTGAGGAGCCCCCTCCCCCCAGAAAAAGGGAGGTTGTGGTAGTGGGGGATTCAATTATTAGGGGAGTAGACAGTTATGTGTGCACGCGTGATAGAGGGTCCCGTACGGTGTCTTGCCTGCCTGGTGCCCAGGTAGGAGACCTTCCAGATCGTGTGGACAAGCTTTTGGCCCCAGCTGGGGTGGATCCAGTTGTCGTGGTGCATGTTGGCACCAATGACATAGGCAAGGGTAGAAGGGCTGTTCTGCAGGATAAATTTATAGAAGTCGCCAATAAGCTTAGAAGCAGAACGTCCATGGTGGTATTTTCTGAAATACTCCCCGTGCCACGCGCAAGTCAGGCTAAGTTAACTGAGATAAGGAGATTAAATGCGTGGCTAAAAGGATGGTGTAGGAAAGAGGGGTTTAGGTTTATGGGGCACTGGAGGACCTTCTGGAACAGGTGGGACCTGTTCAAGCCGGATGGGTTGCATCTGAACCGGAGGGGAACCAGTGTACTGGGAAGGCGTATTTGTAGAGTAGTTGAGGAATGTTTAAACTAGGGACTGGGGGGGCAGGGAGGTTAGTTAAGTATGTAACTGGGGGGAAACGGAAAGCCCCAAAAAATCATATTATAAGTAGGCACTGTAATAGGCCTACCCTTTGTTGTCTGTATTTAAATGCCAGGAGTATTAGGAATAAAATTCATGATTTAGAGGCTCTTATCTCATCAGACTCTTATGATATTATAGCAATAACTGAAACGTGGTTGAGTGATAAGGATGGACAAGAATATAATATGGATGGTTACACATTGTTCCGTAAAGACCGTATAGGTAAGAAGGGAGGTGGTGTTGCAGTATATGTAAAGGAAAACTTGCAGGCAAGGGAGCTTACTGATATAAGTAAAAGTACGGAAGCTATATGGGTAAAATTAGATGCTACAAACTCAAATAGCCTAATTGTCGGTGTTTGTTACAGAGCACCCAATGTAGCTGCTGAGGAAAGCAGATTGTTATACAGTGATATTAGGATTATGAGCAATAAAAATTATGTGGTAGTTATGGGTGATTTTAATCTACCGGGGATGCAGTGGGACATTATTGCTGGCTCTTCTGAAAATGAACTTGACATGGTGGAATTAGTACAGGATTGTTTTTTTACTCAGTTTGTTAACACCCCTACCAGGGGAGATGCCATTCTTGATCTTGTTTTGTCTAATAACCAGGACAGGATTGGTAAATTAGATGTTTTAGAACCACTTGACAGTAGCGATCATAACATGGTTAAATTTGAGGTTAAGTTTAGTGCCCGAAGAGCAAAGTCCAAATCAAAAATATATAATGTTAGGAAGGCTAACTTCAATTGTATGAGATTAAAACTAGAAACTGTGAACTGGATGGAGTTAATTAACAAAACTGTTGAAGAGGCATGGGGATTTTTTAAAAGCACATTATTGCAAGTACAAGAGGACTTCATACCTGTTTCTAACAAGAATAAATCAAGGAAATTGCAACCTAGGTGGTTTAATAGGGACATAAAGTATAAAATAAGGAGGAAAAGGGCTTTGTTCCAGAGATGGAAAATAACTGATGATGACATAATAAAGCAAGAGTATCTAAATCTACAGGCTGAATTAAAAAATGACATTAGACGAGCTAAAAGGAATGTCGAAAGGAAGATCGCATTGGAGGCTAAGGATGACGTTAAAAGTTTCTTCCAGTATTTTAACTCTAAAAGAGCTCTAAAAGCTGAAATCACTAATCTGCAGGATAGTAAGGGTCTTATAATTGAAAACGACATTGACATAGTAAATGAGTTCAATGATAGTTTTGCACGGGTATTCACTGTTGAGGACACTAGTAACTTACCAGTTCTTATTACTAATCCAACATCGTCTATAACTAATATATATATAACTGAAGCTGATGTTTTGCAAAGCCTAGCTAAGCTCAAAATAAATAAATCACAGGGCCCTGATGGCATCTTACCTATAGTGTTAAAAGAGATGAGGGATATTATTTGCCAACCCTTAACATTACTGTTTCAAAAATCCTTATCTGAAGGTGTGGTACCTTCTGATTGGAAGCATGCCAACATAACGCCCATTTTCAAAAAAGGGGATAGAAGTAATTTGTCAAACTATAGGCCAATCAGTCTAACTTGTATAACTGGTAAAGTTATGGAGGCTATAATCAAAGAGAAAATGGTAGATTACCTGGACTCAAATAACATTTTGAGGGATAGCCAGCATGGATTTAGGAGAGGTAGATCCTGTTTAACAAATCTGTTGGAGTTTTTTGAGGAAGCTACTCAGGAAGTTGATGATAAGAAGGCCTATGATGTCATCTATTTAGATTTCCAAAAGGCTTTTGATGTTGTTCCCCACAAGAGGCTCTCACTTAAACTCAAAGCGACAGGTATTTTAGGAACTGTAGCGACTTGGATTGATAACTGGTTAACGGATAGGAAGCAGCGAGTAGTTATAAGAGGCTCGATGTCACAGTGGGCCTGCGTTCATAGTGGGGTACCGCAGGGTTCAATTTTAGGACCACTTTTGTTCCTTATTTACATAAATGATATAGACACCAATATATACAGTAAACTGGTGAAATTTGCAGATGACACCAAGGTGGGTGGTGTAGCAGATACTGAACTAGCGGCTCAGCAGCTACAGCGGGATCTTAATTTAATTAGTGACTGGGCTGACACCTGGCAGATGAAATTTAACATAGACAAATGTAAGGTACTCCATGTAGGGAGCAGAAATATAAAGTACAGGTATTTTATGGGACCTACTGAAATAAAGGTAGCTGATTATGAGAAAGACCTTGGTGTGTATGTTGATGCTTCCATGTCTCATTCTCGCCAGTGCGGGGAAGCAATAAAAAAGGCCAATAGGATGTTGGGGTATATCTCCAGGTGTGTGGAGTTTAAGTCAAGGGAGGTAATGCTAAGATTATACAATTCCTTGGTGAGACCTCACCTAGAATATTGTGTACAGGTTTGGTCACCATATCTTAAAAAGGACATAGCGGCCTTAGAAAAGGTGCAGCGTAGGGCCACAAGAATGATTCCTGGTCTTAGAGGAATGTCATACGAGGAAAGGTTATTTGAGCTAAATCTGTTCAGCCTCAAGCAAAGGAGACTGAGGGGGGACATGATCCAGGTCTATAAGATTCTAACAGGTTTGGATGCTGTTCAACCGAATAGTTACTTCAGCATTAGTTCAAATACAAGAACTCGTGGCCATAGGTGGAAATTAGCGGGAGAACATTTCAAACTGGATTTAAGGAAGCACTTCTTTACACAGCGTGTAGTCAGAGTATGGAATAGTCTTCCTGATAACGTAGTGCAAGCTGAATCCTTGGGTTCCTTTAAATCAGAGCTAGATAAGATTTTAACAACTCTGAGCTATTAGTTAAGTTCTCCCCAAGCGAGCTCGATGGGCCGAATGGCCTCCTCTCGTTTGTATATTTCTTATGTTTTTATGTTCTTATGAATAAAATACAAAAAAATATCCCTTTGTCCACTGTTGTTGTCTAATCTTGTTGCCCTTACCCTGTTTGTCCCTTTATCCCCTTTCCTGTGAATACTGTTACACTGCAACTCTAGACTGGAGATCATAACAGCATCTTACCTATAGTTTTAAAAGAGATGAGGGATATTATTTAACTTTGCTATTTCAGAAATCTGTATCTGTTGGTTTGTTACTAATATAACACCCATATTCAAAAAAGGGGATAGAAGTAATCCAACAAACTATAGGCACTTGGAAAAGTAATGGAAGCTATAATCCAAGCCAAAATGGTGGACTACTCTTGGTGTGTATGTTGTTGCTGCCATGTCCCACTCTCGCAAATGTTGGGAAGCAATTAAAAAGGCCAGTAGGATGTTGGGTTACATCTCTAGGTGTGTGGAGTTTAGGTCAAGGTAGGTGAAGCTTAAGATTGTACAATTCCTTGGTAAGACCCCACCTAGAATATTGTGTGCAGGTTTTTTCACCTTACCTTAAAAAGGACATTGCTGCCTTTGAAAGGGTTCAACGTAGGGCTACAAGAATGATTCCCGGTCTTAGTGAAATGTCTTATGAGGAGAGGTTAGCTGAGCTGAATCTGTTCAGCCTCGAGCAAAGGAGACTAAGGGGGGACATGATCCAGGTATGTAAGATTCTGATTCTGATTCTGATGTTTATTTTTTTTCCATTACTGCAATATGTCACTCATGATTATATAACAGAATAGATGAAACCCTGCCTACATCTAGCTTTCTCCCAGGGGATTCACTATCCCAGTGTAATTCAATACAGTCAGTATCTACTGAGATGCTTGATATATTTTCTTTTTCATTGCATTTTTGATGGACATAGAGGACAGTATTTGGCTGAGACAGTATTAGCAGTTTAAATACAGCTCCCCCTCATGACAGTGAAAAAGTCTGCAGGCCATTGCAGAGGTCTTGGATGATGTTCTCATCTATGGAGGTCTTTGGTGGCTGTCGTAACCAGTGTCTCTGCCTAGGCCAGTGGTGGGTCTCATATTGAGGTACAGAGAATGGGTCCTTCCGCCTTGCGGATTCCCTCTTTCCCTGAGCAACAGCTTCCCTCCAAGATGATGGGGGGAGTGCGGTGGACAGAACTGGGGCTTCTTCCCTGTCATGCACTTTCTGGACCACTGGCTGAGGCCGGACACACAGATGAAGTTGCATCCTCAATGTTAGGCCTCTGGAGACCAATTTCTTTAGCTGGCCTGTTGCACAGAAACATTTCTCTTTATTGTAAACTGTAAGATGATTACAGCAACTATTCTGCTGTTATTCAATCAGTGAGAATAATTTACATAGTACCGACCAATTTTTTAAACTTCAATTAACATCAGACTGTCTCAAACTCATGTTAAAAAAAGTTCTGAAATACATACGTTTATATACGGGCTGATGATAATGTTCCACCGCCCCAGCATCCACGTCTCCAGTACAGGTGCCAGCCTGGTTAGAGGGAGGTGATGTGGGTGGAGATTCGTCATCTCCCCAATCAATCACCTCATCCCACTTATTCCAGGCTGCCCAGTACTCATTATCTGTCCAGCTCACGGCTTTTTCCAATCGCCTAGTGCTGAGAGGAGAAACAGGTTTCAGTCAGACAGGTTGCACTACAGCTCACCAGACAACAGTAAAAACCTCTTAAAGAGCAAATACATAAGCCGGTTCTATCTAATAATTGTATTTAATAATAAAACAGTACAATCATCTAAGTTTTATCAATGTAGATGGCCAGAAAATTTTACTGTCACATATATATGTACTTGTTACTGTGGCAGTACACTTGTTAACAATAATGCTAATATACTCACTGCAGCTACAGGATATATATATATATATGGGGCATATGGCATACCGAGCATTCTCCGGTATGGTATTAATTCTAGTGCCACCCCCCTCCCCCAGTCAATAAAATGTATTGCTTAATGCCAACAAAGGGAAGGGTGAGTGCACTTGACCTTCTGAACATGATAACTGGTATTTGTTGCATCTTTTTATCACTTCACATAATGTCAAACGTTTAAATGCAGTTTTGGGTGTTTTTAGAAATCCATATTGCTCCCTCTCACGAGAGAGTAAAAACCAGTACAGTATCTCTGTTTGGACCAGTGGTGGGTCTCGTACTCAGGCACAGAGAATGGGTCCTTCCACCCTGTGAATTCCCTCATTCCCTGAGCGACAGGTTCCTTCCACGCTGATGGGGTGACGGTGGTTTCCAGAACTGGGGCTTCTTGTTCCCTGTCATGCACTTGGCTTTGCTGGACCAATTGCTGAGGCTAAGAATGAAGTCGTATCCTCACCGTTAAGCCTCTGGACAGCAGTTTCTTTTGCTGACCTGTTACATAGAAACACTTCTCTTTATAGTAAACTGCAAGATGATTACAGCAACCATTCTGCTGTTATTCAGTCAGTGAGAATCATTTACATAGTACCATACAATTTTCAATCTACATCAGACTCATGGTTCAAATTATGGGGGGTACTGGAGGGTACTGTACCCCCCGATCAAGACCCAGACCCCCCCAAAGAGACAAAAATAGCAGTTTTGGGGGGGGGGGTTAACATTTTTCTTTTGCTGTAAAAAAAAAAAAAAAGATAACCTCACCTTGTAGGAAAAGTTTATGTAAAACAATTTCAGACACCCCTAATGTGGACCGTACCATTTTAACCACCTCGGCGCTAGAAGCAGCCAGTCGGTTGCGTCATTCATTCTCATTGAGTGACCTGTTCATTGTGTTCGTCTGTCATAGTACTGTTTGTCGTGCATTGGTAAATGTGAGTAGCCAGCAGAAGTCTAGCCTGTTGAAAATGTGTTATTTTACAACCTTCATTTATTCGTTTAAGTGTTTCATCTACTAATGCAAGCTGACGTCATTATAAGTTGAATTACTTACCATTGTCCTTCTGAGGCAGATGTTCTGTCGAGTTGAGCTACTTTGTCCAGGTAATCTACTAATTAGCCTTAGCCTTAATCATAGCTTACCTCGACAAAGTAGCTCAACTCGACAGAACACCGGTACAGTCAACTTTAGTTACATTAACTAGCAAGATGAGCTAAGTTCTCTATTTAAACCAGGCTTATTTGGTGAGGGAAAATCGATCATGGTCATTTTCCAAGGAGATGAACTCCATATGTTTTCGTTCTCATTTTATCACGAATAAATTGTGCCATTCTGAAATTAATTTGCCACTTAGCCTGTGTGGTTTGTTATTAGGCTAATATTAACGCATAAGAAGGTCTAACGTCATGCTCTGAAAAAACATTACTATAAGTGACACCTATAGGGGCAACGTAAAAAAAACTAGCTAACAAATAATAAGCCCTATTATTTGAATTTTAGTGGTATTGATTCTGCATTCCACAATTTCATATATATAGACATTTTAGAAGCTTCATCTGATAGTTTTCAGATACTGTTTTGTTAAATATAGATTAGATTTTATTCACAGACACACTATGAGGAAAAGGAAAGATGGAGACATCAGACACTCTTTTGGTGGTAAAAGAAGAGTAAGTAGGAAATATTAGTGTTATGAGCTACAGAACATTACACTAAAAGTATAGGTTACTTAATGTGTATGAAGGAAAGTGGTGGTCAGCAGAAGGCAGGAGAGGCACAGGAGCAGGGAGATGGCAGGATGAGGACAGTGAGCAGGCAGCAGGGAGATGGCAGGATCAGGACAGTGAGCAGGTAGCAGGGAGATGGCAGGATGAGGACAGTGAGCAGGCAGCAGGGAGATGGCAGGATCAGGACAGTGAGCAGGCAGCAGGGAGATGGCAGGATCAGGACAGTGAGCAGGCAGCAGGGAGATGGCAGGATCAGGACAGTGTGCAGGCAGCAGGGAGATGGCAGGATGAGAACAGTGAGCAGGCAGCAGGGAGATGGCAGGATCAGGACAGTGAGCAGGCAGCAGGGAGATGGCAGGATGAGGACAGTGAGCAGGCAGCAGGGAGATGGCAGGATCAGGACAGTGAGCAGGCAGCAGGGAGATGGCAGGATCAGGACAGTGAGCAGGCAGCAGGGAGATGGCAGGATCAGGACAGTGAGCAGGCAGCAGGGAGATGGCAGGATGAGGACAGTGAGCAGGCAGCAGGGAGATGGCAGGATGAGGACAGTGTGCAGGCAGCAGGGAGATGGCAGGATGAGGACAGTGAGCAGGCAGCAGGGAGATGGCAGGATCAGGACAGTGAGCAGGCAGCAGGGAGATGGCAGGATCAGGACAGTGTGCAGGCAGCAGGGAGATGGCAGGATCAGGACAGTGAGCAGGCAGCAGGGAGATGGCAGGATCAGGACAGTGAGCAGGCAGCAGGGAGATGGCAGGATCAGGACAGCGCACAGGACCAAGTGGTGAGTTAGAAATTAGGCTGTACTTTACTACCATTATCTACTGTATCATCAAGGCAGATATTAGCCTAATAGACAAATATTCATTTCTGAAGGCTGTTGGAGCTGGGGGGACTGAGAGGGCAGGAATTACACCAGACTGCTGGACCAGACCAGGCTGTTTGTAAATGTATAGGCTTATTACTTTTACTAGTATACTACTTCTAGGATAATTCCTGAGAGTTAGCAAAACCAAATTCTTTTGGATAGGGATAAGGATAATGAGATCTTCTGTATTGATTCTCATTTTGTCGCATGTCCAGACCATGACCGTGTGTTGCATACATGTTAGTAAACACCCCTAGCGCATCTTGCACTCTTAACATTGATCCTGGTGGCGACTATTCGTATTGACGCGGTAGCGGACCATAATGGTCATAGAAGTGTTATGAAGGCAGTACCCCCCAATTATGGAGGGGTAATTCGCACTCTGGATACAATTACAACACTAGCCATGTAAACGTATTAATTGGGGAATTCATTTATAAAGGCTTCGTGTGACCGAAAAAGATGCCAAACATTCATAGGCACATTTGTAAGAGGGTTTTGGGATTTATAAAGAAAAACGTATGCTGAAAACAACTCGCACGTTTTGTGAACGAGGCTGAAAGGGATGCAGTTTCGACAGAATCCTGTAGAGGGCACTGTGTATGCTAAATTGAAGGCTCCAGGAATGTTGTCGGCATTTCATTTCATTTCATGGTCACACGGCCATTGGCTCTGAAATTAAACTGTTCTTTTAAATAGAATTGCCACTGCCACTGAGCATCTCCTCTACAAGCAAACACTGGGGTGCCACCAAGACCAGCAGGCTGCTGGTGGCTCTGGGATGCAACCACTACTGAGGACAGATGAGGGAGCCACTAATGATGGCTTGAAGACATATCAGTGTCAGAATGACATGACATGGCTTGTTTGTTGAACCTTGGCCAGGAATTTGAGAGCACACAGATCCAAGGATGGGGCACATATATGAAACAGAGGTACACCTGTGCAGATTTTGCCTAGGGGCACTGAAATGACCCAAACATGAAGCTCAGCTTTCCAGGTGCTGAGGGGAAATAGTTTCAGAAAACTTTTATTCTAGGCACAAACTTCTGTGGAGGCAGGACGAGTCACCAGCTTCTCACTTCAGTTATTTACACGTAATGTTCATCTATCAAAGGTAAGACACGTTGTTTGAGATAAATGTAGAACTACAGGATAAATTTACAGTTATACCGCCAGGTGTTTTCATAACAGCTTGCTTATAGTAACATTATCACTAGCAACCATTTCACTCGTTTGACGAGAGAGAACTGACAGACTTTTGTCTCTCATACGTTCCCTGTAATTATGCGCTAAATAATGAATTGTCATGACCGTTATTTGATAATGTGTGTGGTTTTTATGTTGTTGTATGATAAAATCTTGTCGGCACGGTATTGACAGTAATTTTGTGTCACCAATTAGCTAGCATCGCTCACTTGGTAAGAGGCTGAAGCTAGGTTTGCCGCATAGCCTATGTGTCCATGGCTTGTATAGTTTTTTGTCATAACGTTAAAAATTCTTGTCAGTCCGTTTCTGACAAACTTGTGTTGATCAGTGACCTGAGCATCGCTCACATGGTAGACTATTATCTGTCTGAACAATTATAAATTGCACTGACCAGAAAAGCTTGAGTGTTGATAGCATCACAGGCAGAACCATAAATGATTTTTGGTAACATTTTTTTTTGTTTTAGTCATTTTTAAACACATTGACAATGCATTATAATGCATTCATAAAGCATTATAAACATGGCTATATTTCTAAAAGGGCATAACAAATTGCCATGTTTATTATGCACTATGACTGCCTTATGAAGCTCTCATCTATAATGCACTATAGATACCTTTGTAATACAGTACAATAGCTGTATTATTCCGAGCATCATAATGCATTATGAAGGTATCTATAGTGCATTCCAGATGAGACCTTCATAAATTATTCATAATGCATAATACACATGGGTATAATGTGTTATGCCTTTTGATAAATAATTATAGCCATGTTTCTAATACTTTATGGATTCATTATTATTAGTTATGAATGTGTTTATAAATTGCTAAAGCAATGGCCTTAAGTAGTGTTACCTGATTTTTGGTTACAAACGTAACATTTTTTGCTGAGGGGCTCTCTAACCCCAAAATGGCCTTAGATGAATTTGCAGAGACAGAATTCTTCCAGAAGGAGCGGGAGGCTGCCAAGAAACGGGTGGAGAAGAAGATGGAGAAAAAGAGGAAAAGGCCAGACTCACGACAAGCAGATTCTGCCGCATGAACCTGAAACAGGGACCAAACAGCTAGCCTGCACAACCACACCGGCTTCCCTGGAATGGCAGGGAAATGCACTTACTGCCCATCTAAAGTGAACCGGAATGAGTTTCAGGCGTCTCCTTTGTTTAAGGCAGAGTGATAAAGATGGGTAAACTTAATAATATTAATTTAGTCATTTTAATGTAATATTTGAATGCAGGCCTTAAATGATCCATATTATTTCAATAAGGCCTCCCTTTAGGGGTATAGTCCATGCTTTTACGTTTGTGTAAAACAAACCTAACAAAGGACGCGGCCGCATGACCCTGCGGCGCCGAACAAAGAAGCACTGTGGGACATACGGCGGCGTCCGAAACAGACTGAGGAAACGAGCACATCGCCCGCCACTGCCCAGAGTCCCATTCACAAACATCCAGTCTAAACTAGGTGACCTAAGAGCGAGGTTGGGGTTCCAGCGCGATGCAAGAAACTGCAATATATCATGTTTCACGGAAACGTGGCTGACCCCCCTGGTACTGGATCTAGTGGTGACTCCGTCAGACTCTTTCTCTCTTTTTCCTGTTTCATAACTGCTTGCTGTTGGTCATTTAGTACTTGCTCTTTGTCTATGAAACTATGTCAAAAATAAAAAGGATATTTAATTGAAATATTACACGCTGATTTTTTTCCTGGTTAAATAAAATCGATACAGCAGATTCTTTTCTACACACACGACTGCTTTTTTTGTAACTTAATTATGCCATCTAACACGATAGGTTCTCTGTCATAAGAATATTCCAATATGTTGGTTGAGATTATTTAAGCGGTACATCAACAATCCTTGTGGGGGAAATTAATGATAATTAAACTTTGACAAACAAGGGCATAGCTGAAAAATCAGTACACTGCTAGTGAGTTACTGGCAATATAGCATAGAAATTTACTAGTCAGCTGTGCTAAGAATCAGCTAAACTGAAATGGAAGGCTTGTAGTATAAGGGGAAAGGTGAAGGAGAATGTTTTATGTGTTTTAAGTTGATTAAGCACGGAGGAGCACTTCTCTTTCTCACATAGTAAAGGTTCATTCTCTCTTCAAATGATTGCTTGCAAATTTAAGGATCTAGGAAATTAGCTTATATAATATAATATTATAATATAAATATTATATATATATATACACTCACCTAAAGGATTATTAGGAACACCATACTAATACGGTGTTTGACCCCCTTTCACCTTCAGAACTGCCTTAATTCTTCGTGGCATTGATTCAACAAGGTGCTGAAAGCATTCTTTAGAAATGTTGGCCCATATTGATAGGATAGCATCTTGCAGTTGATGGAGATTTGTGGGATGCACATCCAGGGCACGAAGCTCCCGTTCCACCACATCCCAAAGATGCTCTATTGGGTTGAGATCTGGTGACTGTGGGGGCCATTTTAGTACAGTGAACTCATTGTCATGTTCAAGAAACCAATTTGAAATGATTCGAGCTTTGTGACATGGTGCATTATCCTGCTGGAAGTAGCCATCAGAGGATGGGTACATGGTGGTCATAAAGGGATGGACATGGTCAGAAACAATGCTCAGGTAGGCCGTGGCATTTAAACGATGCCCAATTGGTTAAATAAAATCGATACAGCAGATTCTTTTCTACACACACGACTGCTTTTTTTGTAACTTAATTATGCCATCTAACACGATAGGTTCTCTGTCATAAGAATATTCCAATATGTTGGTTGAGATTATTTAAGCGGTACATCAACAATCCTTGTGGGGGAAATTAATGATAATTAAACTTTGACAAACAAGGGCATAGCTGAAAAATCAGTACACTGCTAGTGAGTTACTGGCAATATAGCATAGAAATTTACTAGTCAGCTGTGCTAAGAATCAGCTAAACTGAAATGGAAGGCTTGTAGTATAAGGGGAAAGGTGAAGGAGAATGTTTTATGTGTTTTAAGTTGATTAAGCACGGAGGAGCACTTCTCTTTCTCACATAGTAAAGGTTCATTCTCTCTTCAAATGATTGCTTGCAAATTTAAGGATCTAGGAAATTAGCTTATATAATATAATATTATAATATAAATATTATATATATATATACACTCACCTAAAGGATTATTAGGAACACCATACTAATACGGTGTTTGACCCCCTTTCACCTTCAGAACTGCCTTAATTCTACGTGGCATTGATTCAACAAGGTGCTGAAAGCATTCTTTAGAAATGTTGGCCCATATTGATAGGATAGCATCTTGCAGTTGATGGAGATTTGTGGGATGCACATCCAGGGCACGAAGCTCCCGTTCCACCACATCCCAAAGATGCTCTATTGGGTTGAGATCTGGTGACTGTGGGGGCCATTTTAGTACAGTGAACTCATTGTCATGTTCAAGAAACCAATTTGAAATGATTCGAGCTTTGTGACATGGTGCATTATCCTGCTGGAAGTAGCCATCAGAGGATGGGTACATGGTGGTCATAAAGGGATGGACATGGTCAGAAACAATGCTCAGGTAGGCCGTGGCATTTAAACGATGCCCAATTGGCACTAAGGGGCCTAAAGTGTGCCAAGAAAACATCCCCCACACCATTACACCACCACCACCAGCCTGCACAGTGATAACAAGGCATGATGGATCCATGTTCTCATTCTGTTTACGCCAAATTCTGACTCTACCATTTGAATGTCTCAACAGAAATCGAGACTCATCAGACCAGGCAACATTTTTCCAGTCTTCAACTGTCCAGTTTTGGTGAGCTCGTGCAAATTGTAGCCTCTTTTTCCTATTTGTTGTGGAGATGAGTGGTACCCAGTGGGGTCTTCTGCTGTTGTAGCCCATCCGCCTCAAGGTTGTGCGTGTTGTGGCTTCACAAATGCTTTGCTGTATACCTCGGTTGTGACGAGTGGTTATTTCAGTCAAAGTTGCTCTTCTATCAGCTTGAATCAGTCGGCCCATTCTCCTCTGACCTCTAGCATCAACAAGGCATTTTCGCCCACAGGACTGCCGCATACTGGATGTTTTTCCCTTTGCACACCATTCTTTGTAAACCCTAGAAATGGTTGTGCGTGAAAATCCCAGTAACTGAGCAGATTGTGAAATACTCAGACCGGCCCGTCTGGCACCAACAACCATGCCACGCTCAAAATTGCTTAAATCACCTTTCTTTCCCATTCTGACATTCAGTTTGGAGTTCAGGAGATTGTCTTGACCAGGACCACACCCCTAAATGCATTGAAGCAACTGCCATGTGATTGGTTGATTAGATAATTGCATTAATGAGAAATTGAACAGGTGTTCCTAATAATCCTTTAGGTGAGTGTATATATATATATATATATATATATAATATACAGCTGCAGACTCTTAATGCCACTCTCAGGCCCCTTCCGTTTGGTGGACGTATGTGCGGAAAACAAAGAAAGATGTACTTTATCAGTTTCACAAGTTTTCAAAGTAGAGTTGGATGGCACCTTTAACCTTAAAGGCTTGTTTTTGCGGCAGAATGGTCATGCAATTTAGGTTTAACACCAAAAACATGTCCCTGTGCTTGCATCATTTAATGAATTGCCCCTCTATGTTTTTTGCATTGCACTTGAGAACTGAAGAAACCTTTAATTCAATGGCAAGTCCACTACAATTCTCTACATGTACATGAGTTTAACCAATCATTATTTAAGCTAATCAAATTTTGTTTCAAACTTCACAATGTTTTAAATAACCACACAGACACAAACCAAATGCAAAATAATCCACATTTATTTATATCTTAGTCCTATTTAATTCTATGTTATCTTACGTTATACAATCTTATCTTAACCTCATCTTAACTTACTCTATATTAGTCTTATCTTATTCTATGTTACCTTATGTTATACAAAATCTTATCTTAACCTATATTAGTCTTATCTTATTCTAATCTTATGTCATACAAACTTAGGATAAGTTAAGGTTAAACTATCTTAATCTTATCTTATCCTAAGTACTTGTGAGATCTCTCACCTAATTATTTACAGGTTCTATGAAAAACTATTTACATCACACAGATAGCCCATCTCCACAGCCAACTCCAGGACCCCGGGGATGGCACTCAGCTGGTCCAGCGCATCATTAGGAAATATCACCTCAGCTTCATCATCCCAATTGTCAACATACGTGTAGTGAGCCTCTAGGTTTTGGTCCCTCCCCTGCTTGCAGATGGAAATTGCATTTAGAAACTCACTCCAAAACTGAATACACCAATGGTAAGTAAAGCACTTGGCCTCATAGGTCATTTTAGGGTAGTTGCTAAGATAATAGTTATGCAACTTATTGAATCTTTCCATTTTTTCAAAAACAACGGAAGGGGACATAAATGGGGGTGTCGGACCCGTAACCAGCTGAGATGAGGGGTGCGCTGGAACCTGATACGGAGGGGTGGGATGAACCATGTCCAGAGCTGAAGATGGATGTGGGGCTGGGCTTACAGGTGAGACTACGTGTGGTGACGGAGGAGGAGAGTCTGTAAAAAAAGATGGAGATGGAGAGGAGACAAAAGAGGATGGGATGGGTGACGGAACTAAGAAAGAAGTGGAGGAGAAGGTGTTGGAGCACGGCGTCTCCACCGGGTTCGTGGATGAGAAGAGATTCACAGCTGACACGGGGAGAAGTTGCAAATCACCGGTTTATTGTCTGACAGATTGCAATCCGGGAGCGGCCGTCTGACATACATTCAGCATGTACAGGAGGAGGCTCTGCCATATGTATCAGCTGTATCCCTTTTAAAGCCCTTTGGGCATCTCCCCCCCCTTTCTCAGTACCTTCCCTCTACTTGACAACCACATGTGTGACTCTAGCCGGCTCGTAGTTGTCCTTCTGGAAGGCTAAAAGATAAGTAGGGGCCGCTGATATTCTCTGTTGCCCCCCCTATCTGTTCCGATTAGGTAGCCTTGCCTTGCCGGCGCGCCAGTCAGTTGTTGTTTCAGTTAACTGCATTTTTTAGAATGAACCCCCCCCCCTTTTCATCATGCCCTGCTTTAAGCTATATTCTCTTTTTCCTCTATTCATTGTATGTTCTTTATAATTCTATTTAATCCCACAAAGGCCGGTGAGCAGGGCTCAGGCTCAGGCTCTGACACTGATGGAGTGCGACACAGGATGGTTGCAACCTCGTCGTCACTCTGGGTGAGATCCTCACACGGGATCTTCTCACCCACTTGGGTTGAGTCAAAGGGGTTTGCCAATTTGCTGTTACTGAAGCGTACTAGATTCTGTAAATTTTTTGTAAATGGCCCCTTTTGTTTCTTACACCAATTTCTACGTCCTGACCGGCCTCCCGCCGAATGAATTCCGGGTCGCTGCTCGTGCGGTCGACCGGCTGGTTAGAGGAGCGACGTGTGTATCGTATTTTATCGTTCTTGTTGGTTTGTTTTTGTTTTTCTGCGTGCTTCGGTACAGTCTTGCACAAACTGCTTTGCACTTTTAACGGAGCTGCTTCTTTTTTTGAGTTTCTCTCTTATTTTTCCATACTTTTTTCCTCAATACTCACGGAGCGCTCTAGACGCGCTCACTTTGCGCTGTCTCTTTGTTCTAATCACGCTCACGTTACGTGGCTGCTTGTTACTCCGGACACAATTTTTATTTATTTATTCTTTTAATTATTATTTTATTTATTATTATTATTCCCGGAACATACCCCAGCATGAATATCTGTGAGATTTGTGCATTTTTTTGGACAATTGCATGTACGCATTGGCTGCTTATCTGTGAGTGTGCGTCTTTTACTGGACACAACCCTCCCGACGGATCGCGGCTCATCTAGCACAGAGATCGCTTAATTCAGCTTGGACTACAGACTCAACACTCCACAGACACGGTCAGCTTTCCAGAGGAAATTCTCCGCGTGAACTCCTCCAGCCAGCATAAATTCACACACAAAAAGGTAACCAGAAGAGGGAAGAAAAAGGGTGGCGTTAAAGCCAGGCTTAAAAGGGAGACCTTTAAACAGCGAGCGCTTCCGTCCATCATCCTGGCTAACGTTCGCTCTCTCCGCAAAAAAACGGATGAGCTGCAAGCTAGCGTTAACCATATGCATGAATACAGAACTGCTTCTATCCTGGCATTTACGGAAACATGGTTAAATGAGAGCGACAACGATGACATGCTACACATTGATGGCTTCACCCCCCCGGTACGTCTGGACCGCGTCAGTGTGCTCTCCGGTAAACATCATGGAGGAGGCGTGTGTCTCTATATTAATTCACGCTGGTGCTCCACAGACATCGAGCTCCTGGCCCTTTCTATCTCCCCAGAGAATTTCCACAACTTTTCCTCATTTTGGTCTACATCCACCCCAAAGCCAATGCCGCCACTGCTACGGAGCACATCATCAACACTCTAAATAAATTTGAACAGTTATCACCGGACTCCCCCAAACTCGTTTTGGGAGATTTCAATCACTGTTCGCTTGACAAGTCCCTCAAAGGATTCCATCAGTACGTCACATGTACCACCCGCATGGGGAAGATTCTGGACAAATGCTATGGTTCAGTCCAGGATGCATACAGATCTCTTCCCCTCCCCCCTCTCAGCTTGGCTGATCGTCATACAATCCTGCTCGCCCCAGCATACACGCCAATCATCAAAAGGGCAAAGAAGGTTGTTACAAACATCAAACAGTGGACAGCAGAAAGCAGAAAGCATCCAAACCCTACAAGGATGCTTTGAATCTACAGACTGGGACAATCTTCTTTCTTCCAACAATATACATGAGCAGGTAGACACAGTCTCATCATACATCTCCTTCTGCGTTGACAATATCATCCCATCAAAAACAGTCACCATCTTTGCCAACAATAAACCTTGGATCACCAAAGAGCTCAAGGAAATACTAAACAAAAAGAAAAGGATTTTCTTTACTGGCTCTGAATCAGACAAGAAGGAAATCAACAGAGAAGTCAAACTAGCAATTAAAATGGCAAAACTGAAATACAAAGACAAAGTGGAGCAGAATTTTTCAGAGGGGAACCTCCGCTCTGCTTGGCAGGGACTGAAAACCATGGCCACTGTGAACACAGCTGTCTCCAGTCCCAGAACCATCCACGTTGAGGGCAGCAGCGACACATCACTCCCTGATGACCTCAACTCCTTTTACACCAGGTTTGAGTCAGACAACTCCACTCAGCTCCAGAGTTTAAGATCCTCACTTAAATCAGACAACTCCGCACTCATCTTCAACACTCTGGACGTAGTGAATGCCCTTAAGATGACTAGAGAGAGAAGTGCACCCGGCCCAGACCACATCTGCAGTCGAGTCCTGCGGCACTGTGCTCAGCAACTAGGTGGCGTATTCCGGACCTTGTTCCAGAACTCTATGGACAGCGGCATAGTACCCCGCCTCTGGAAACATTCCACAGTCATCCCCATTCCTAAAAAAAGTATAACCAAAGTTCTGAATGATCTTCGGCCCGTGGCTCTCACCTCTCTAGTGATGAAAGCCATGGAAAGGGTCGTAAAACACCACATCATCAGAACAACTAACCCCTATATGGACCCGCTTCAGTTTGCATATCGCACAGACAGAGGTGTTGACGACGCAAAATCATTCATTATAGACACCATGCATAAACATCTGGAGCAGCCTAACTCATCAGTTAGACTCTTGTTTGCCGACTTTTCCTCAGCATTCAACACTCTGCAACCCCACATCCTGGCTACTAAACTCTCCCTCAACTTTCATCTGGACAACCAGTTAATCCTGTGGATATTGGACTTTCTGACCAACAGATCACAGAGGTAAACAATACTCTCTCTGACCTCCGTTATACCTCTACCGGGTCACCACAAGGATGCGTGCTGTCTCCTCTGCTCTTCATCTTATACACGGATGACTGCAGAAACACACAGCCCAACTGCCATCTGGTGAAGTACGCTGATGACTCCATCCTCCTGACTCTGCTGTCAGGCCCCTCACACAACCATGGTCACGCTCTGCAGAAGTTTGTGGGCTGGTGTGACACCTCATGTCTGGAACTAAACGTGACTTACTCCAACAAGCAGAGAGACCTGGCTGCAGCAGTTACCACCTTCATCCATGGTAAACCAGTAGAGCTAGTCCAGGAGTATAAATATCTGGCCACCATCTTTGACCATCTGCTGAAATTCTCCTCCAACACAGAGGAGATTCTTAGGAAGTGTCATCAGCGGCAATACCTCCTTAGGAAGCTCAATTCCTTTGGAGTCAGGAAAGACATTTTACGGTCCTTTTACTACTCCTTCATAGAGAATGTCATCTCATTCTCCATCATCTGCTGGTTCCATTCCACCAGCATGCAGCACAGAAATCGGCTACAGAGCACTGTCAGCATGTGCTCTAAGATTATTGGTCTGCCCTTGAGATCCATATCACACATCTGCGACCAGCAGACACACAGGCTAGCACTCAAAATCATTAAAGACCCATCACACCCGCTGAACTCTGCCTTTGAGTGGCTCCCCTCCAAACGTCGGCTCCGATGTCCCGGTTGCAGGACACAGAGGAGGAGGGCCACCTTTGTTCCTAAAGCTGTCCTTCTTTTGAATTCCTGACACCCCCCCAAACCCACCATTATCACCTCACACTCCCACCTCCCCTCCCCCTACAATCCAGACCTCCTCTGATCTCTCATCTCATCTCTCTCTTTTTTTTCCCCACTTTCATCATCATGCATCTTATTGCCTCTGTACTTTAAGCTTTATTTATTTTGTTCATAGTTCATTATGTGTGTGTGTCATTTGTTGTGTTACTACTGTTATTTGTGTGCGTTGCTCCTCTGTGCCTTTTAAATTGCCCCTCGGGGACAAATAAAGTTTTTTGAATTGAATTGAATTGAATTGTATTTCTACGGCGTCCTGAGCCCTGCTGACCCCTGCTGGTTGCCACCGGGGAGGGAGTAGACGCAGTGGCGGCAGACACGGTGATGGAGCTGGGTGCCGCCGGCCCAGTGCGGCATTTCCTCCGACGGCCTCCACCACTGGTGCTGGTTCGTCCTTTGGGGTTAAGGTCACATTCGATCTTCCTTCTTCCTCATACTTTTTCTACCTCCAGCTGAGGTCCATGCTTAGGGCCTGTAATATCTCTTTTTCCTTGCTTCTTCCTCTTCACCCGCTGTGCAGATTTGCTCTGTCCTTTCACCTGTTTCTCCTGATCGTGCCATTCCCACTGTCTGGAAGTCTCCTGATCGTGCCATTCCCACTGTCTGGAAGTCTCCTGATCGTGCCATTCCCACTGTCTGGAAGTCTCCTGATCGTGCCATTCCCACTGTCTGGAAGTCTCCTGATCGTGCCATTCCCACTGTCTGGAAGTCTCCTGATCGTGCCATTCCCACTGTCTGGAAGTCTCCTGATCGTGCCATTCCCACTGTCTGGAAGTCTCCTGATCGTGCCATTCCCACTGTCTGGAAGTCCACCTTCCTTGATCTGCTTCTGCTGGAACTCTCTGCAGCCTGGATTAACAACTCGTCTGGTTCTACGATCCAGAGCTGGCTCCATGACGTGCAGCTGGTAAAGGACTGGCTGTGGGTCACGTCCTGAGGCCGTATTCCTTGTTTTTTGTTTTGATTTTTACTTTCCTAATTTTGACATTTCTTACTGATTTAAGTATGTTATTTCTTTTCTCCTCAGTTTTTAGCTGCACTCTTTGGGGCTGGGTGCTGCCGGTGACCACTGTTGGTCCTTTGTCTCTTTTCCTTTGAGGTGCTGTCTCAGAGTGTATTGGGGGGGGGGGGGGGTCGAGTGTGTTTTGTTCTGTTCCGTCTTGTTCTTTGTTATAAAATCTCCAATTAAAATTTGATCACAAAAAAAAAAAAAGAAAAAGCAGAAATCCTAGTTTCGATAACTTGAGAGTGAAGATGCAATCCCTAATACTAATAATGCAATTTATGGAAATTGAAAGATATATAAATGATTTTACTTAATAGTCAGTTCCTGATGTCAGCATTTGGATTGAGCAGGCTGCTATATTTGGTGCACATGAACCTTTCCAGCGTTGTTTTTCGCTGTTGTTCTGCATATCAGGGAATCTGTGCACCAACTGTCGTGTTTTTATAGGTCAAGTTCCCCTGTTGAAACGCAGGCGGCCCAATTCAAGACCAGCGCATAAGTCTCCAAAGCCTATATTTCCTGTATCCAATAAGATGACAGAATTTTTCTCAATGTGCAATACTGACTGCCAAGTGTGATATCTGTGATGTGTGTGATGTAGTTTTGTTGTAGAGTGACATAAGGATTCAGTTTAATTAAATGTGCTGTCCCCTGTCTTTTTAATCCCAAAGGACGAACCAGTACCAGTAGTGGAGGCCGTCAGAGGAAATGCCGCACTGGGCCGCCGGCAGCCAGCTCCATGACCATGTCTGCCGCCACTGCGTCTACTCCCACCCCGGTGGCAACCAGCAGGGGTCAGCAGGGCTCAGGACGCCGTAGAAATACAGCGGGAGGCCGGTCAGGACGTGGAAAGAGGTGTAAAAAACAAAAGGGACCATTTACAAAAAATTTACAGAGTCTACTACGCTTCCGTAACAGCAAATTGGTAAACCCCTTCAACTCAACCTAGGTGGGTGAGAAGATCCCGTGTGAGGATCTCACCCAGAGTGACGACGAGGTTGCAACCATCCTTCACTGAGCTCTCATCGGAGGCGGACGCACTTCTCTCCCTCTCCCTCCCCTTATCTTCCCTGCTTTGCTTCTCTCGTCTCGTCTAGTCTACTGTCTTACTGTCTATACTTGAGAGACTCTCTCAGCCCTGCTCTTCAAAACTAAGGAAATTATGGATTTGATCAACTGGTCTCTCAACGCAATTGACACCATCTTCTCGACGAGAAGCCCAGGTTCAGGGGAACCTGACTGTTCTGCAGGAACATACGCAGCTGGCTACACGATGGACGGATGGGAGAAGTGGAGGGTCGTGTGTCTGGCAGCTCTTTCCGTGGAGGACATCGAAGACATTTACCTATTCGGAACCATGATTACAGGTCTGATGCTGATTGGATTAGGCATTGCCCTGACTTATCGGAAATTGAAGAAAACGGTGACAGCCGCTCAAAGCCCAACTAGGCTGGCCGGGATGATTGACGGACTTGGCAGAGCTGTTGGCGCCCAGACTATGGCTATAGATCGCAAACTGGATAACATCACTGTGTCTAACGACCGCAGATTTAATAACATCACCGTGACTATGGACCGCAGATTTGATAACATCATGGAGAGGCTCACGGCTCTGCAAAGGATTTTGGATGGCGGAGACCAGCATGGACATTAGAGGAACTGCGAAATTACAGTTTCTCGCCTGAAAACCCAAACAACCCCATTCTATCTGCTTTTGGCTCCCCCCTAATCAGCACGGGCCTTGGCCAAGGCCTCTGCTGAGCTCAACAACTCCCCCTGAAGAACAAGGCAGTGAGACTCTCTTGCATTCCTCTCCCCCAACCACAAGGGCACCCTACCCCCATCCCACGCCTTCGCCGCTTCATACCCCCAGCGTGAACGAACGGGTCCTTGTACAGCGCCGTTTGGCTGCAGGAACGGACGGCTGTTTGTCTATGCTGGACTACCTCCACCTCCCCATTCCCCTCCCCTGTTGCAAGTCTCGACTTTAGTGTTGTGAGATGTGGTGACTATGTGCTTATTGCTGAGGTGTTTTTTTTTTCTGTTCCTATATTGTACTTCCTACTGGAGTACAGTCTGGGGGCTGTTTTTTTTATTCAGCTCCACTCTCCTCACGTAATCTGTTTCTCTGAGTTTTCCTACAGTCCGCTGTCTTCCTGACCTGTCTGCCCCCCTATAATGTTTGTGTATGTATGGTCGGGTTGATGGCCTGCTTTTCGCTGATACTTGTGACTAGTGACATGGTGAATTGCAACAGCAAAAAAGGGAATCAATCAATCAATCAATCAATCCTGTGTCGCACTCCATCAGTGTCAGAACCTGAGCCCTGCTCACCCGCCTTCTCCCCCACTTCTTAGTTCCGTTACCAGTCCCATCCTCTTTTGTCTCCTCTCCATCTCCATCTTTTTTTACACTCTCCTCCTCCGTCACTACGCATACTGTACTCTCACCTGTAAGTCCAGCCCCACATCCATCTTCAGCTCCAGCCCACCTCTCTGTATCAGGTTCCAGCACAGGCTGCAGCCCCCTCATCTCAGCTGGTTACGGGTCCGACACCCCCATTTATGTCCCCTACTGTTGTTTTTGAAAAAATGGAAAGATTCAATAAGTTGCATGACTATTATCTAAGCAATTGCCCTAAAATGACCTATGAGGCCAAGTGTTTTACTTATCACTGGTGTATTCAGTTTTGGAATGAATTTTTAAATGCAATTTACATCTGCAAGTAGGGGAGGACTCAAAACTCAGAGGCTCACTACTCGTATGGTGAGAATTGGGTTGATGAAGTTGAGGTGATATTTCCTAGTGATGCGCTGGACCAGCTGAGTGCCATCCCCAGGGTCCTAGAGATGGCTGTGGAGATGGGCTATCTGTGTGATGTAAATGGTTTTTCATAGAACCTGCAAATAATTAGGTGAGAGATCTCACAAGTACTTAGGATAAGATAAGATTAAGATAGGATACGTTAAGATAGTGTTAAACTAAGATTGGATGACATAGCATTATGTGACGCCCCTGATGTCTGGAGGATTTGCCAGCATGAATGAAGCTCACTAACAGCTCAGGCTTCTCAGAGGGCATTGACATTGCATCAGAGAGAAGCATGGTAAGGGCTGGGACAAGTTCCCCTGGCTGACTCTAAACCACTTCCTCTAGCAAATTAAACCCAAGTAGTGGGTGATCAAGCGGAACACTGCAGACAAGAAAAGGCACTGTGATGGGCTCGCTGAAGCTGCCATTAGCGCTCAAGCTGACCGTGATCAGGACCTAGCCATCAAAAGGAAGAAAGTCTCCATTTACAGCATGGACCTCCAGCTCTTCCTTATCATCACATATTTCACTGAGAGGCCTCACCGGGGCATCTGGTAGGTACCTCTCCTTCCAACCTCTGTTGATCATACTCAGTTGAGCTCCTGCATCTAGCAGTGCATCGACTGTCAACCCACTGAGGTTACATCGTGCAAGAGCCTTGGCACCTATAAACTTAACCAGGCGCCTACTCATTTGACTGGGTATGAGAAGAGGGGATTGGGGAAATGCTTGCTCATTGTGGTCTTTTGGCCTATGTTTCATTATAGCTGGCTTAGTCTTATTGGTGTCTGAGCCCTCTGTGTCGCACTCAGTAGTGTGAGGTGGGCACAATTGGGACTGAAGGTGAAGCCCGGTCACTGCCTGTCCCACAGCAGAAATCAGCTCACGTTTTCCTGACACTTGGGTTTCTTCAGACAACCCACTGCCCTGTGGCCCTCTTCACCACAGTAAAAGCAATGCGTGCAACCTGGGTGGTTTAGTTCAAGGCATTTAGCACAGCTGTAAGATTTGGCTTTCTGTTGGTCTACTTTACCTGGGCAGTTGTGGCAAGACCGTGGCTGTTGGGTCTGCAATGGCTGTTGCAGTTGTTCAACTTTCTTCATTAACTCCTCCACTCTCTCAGTTAACTGTTGGAGCACTTCAGCTTTGGGCTCTTGATCTGAACCATGTTTCTTTGTACTGTTGTTTTGCGCTGCTGCAACTTCAAGCTGCGCTCTCTGCACATTTACAGGTCTCTGCCACACAACTGTCCCTAGGCGTCTTTGTCTTTCATTCTCAGTGTTTGTTATCCTCATCATTTGTTTTAGGATTGTCTCATCAGACACATTGCTGTCTGAAAGCAGTGGTTTAAGTTCTCGACGTATGTCATCATGCTTATGGCCGAGGCCCTGGTATACTGTGTGGAGGAAAATGTCTTGGACTGTGGTCACATGGTATTTCAATTCAGTGCCAGCATATTTAGAAGCAAATAGGATCTTTTGTTTGAGGCCTATGACTCGGTACAAAAACTGTTGTGGTGTTTCATTGTCACTCTGATTTGCGCACATGAGCTCTTGGAATAGTTCTGTGTTACTTCGCCCCCCTTAATGGGACTGTAAAAAGCCTTTAAGCTTATCCTTGTGTACTAGCATGTCTATGAAGTTTCCTGATTTAATGACTTTGAGAACACCTCTCAGGACTTCAGTCTCACTGAATTGCTCTTTAAGGCCATTAAGAGTCTGCAGCTGTATATCATTGCAACAGTAGACTAAGCTAATTTCCTAGATCCTTAAATTTGCAAGCAATCATTTGAAGAGAGAATGAACCTTTACTATGTGAGAAAGAGAAGTGCTCCTCCCTGCTTAATCAACTTAAAACACATAAAACATTCTCCTTCACCTTCTCCCTTATACTACAAGCCTTCCATTTCAGTTTAGCTGATTCTTAGCACAACTGACTAGTAAATTTCTATGCTATATTGCCAGTAACTCACTAGCAGTGTACTGATTTTTCAGCTATGCCCTTGTTTGTCAAAGTTTAATTATCATTAATTTCCCCCACAAGGATTGTTGATGTACCGCTTAAATAATCTCAACCAACATATTGGAATATTCTTATGACAGAGAACCTATCGTGTTAGATGGCATAATTAAGTTACAAAAAAAGCAGTCGTGTGTGTAGAAAAGAATCTGCTGTATTGATTTTATTTAACCAGGAAAAAAATCAGCATGTAATATTTCGATTAAATGTCCTTTTTATTTATGACATAGTTTCATAGACAAAGAGCAAGTACTAAATGACCAACAGCAAGCAGTTATGAAACAGGAAAAAGAGAGAAAGAGTCCGACGGAGTCACCACTAGATCCAGTACCAGGGGGGTCAGCCACGTTTCCGTGAAACATGGTATATTGCAGTTTCTTGCATCGCGCTGGAACCCCAACCTCGCTCTTAGGTCACCTAGTTTAGACTGGACGTTTGCGAGCAGGACTCTGGGCAGTGGCGGGCGATGTGCTCGTTTCCTCAGTCTGTTTCGGACGCCGCCGTATGTCCCACAGTGCTTCTTTGTTCGGCGCCGCGGGGTCATGCGGCCGTGTCCTTTGTTTGGTTTGATTTACACAAACGTAAAAGCATGGACTATACCCCTAAAGGGAGGCCTTATTGAAATAATATGAATCATTTAAGGCCTGCATTCCACAATTAGATTAAAATGAGTACAATCTAATGTTAATATGGACGGATGTGTGTGTATGTGAATGACTGTGTGTGTGTGAGTCCTGTCAACAGGTACCAAATGCCCCTCCCCCCCCAAAAAAATAAATAAAAAATCTGAAGTTTATGATTAATATGGGAGCCCAGGAAATGTACAGGGTATGTACACAGGGCTGACAGCTTCTTATTATAATGTACTACAGAATGTGCAGTTAAAACAAAGAAAAAAAAATATCACTGACAATGCACCAAGACTGACAATGCACCAAGACTGGCAATGCACTAAGACTGACAATGCACCAAGACTGGCAATGCACCAAGACTGACAATGCACTAAGACTGACAATGCATTAAGACTGGCAATGCCCCAAGATGGCAGCATGAGGTCATTGCACAAAACTGTGAGGAAATGCAACCCAGGTTGATCAGAAGGATAGTGCGGATGGTAGAAAGAGCCATGGAAAGCATTCAAAACCATTCAAACTGAGCTCCAAGATCAAGGTACGTCACTTACTGATCGCACCATCCGTCGCCTTTTGAACAATAATGGGTTCCGTGGAAGAGAATCCAGGAGGACTCCACTATTAATAGAGAAACATGAAAAAGCTAGAGTGGAATTCAGCAAAATGCATTTTGACAAGCCCCAAAGTTTCTGGGAGAATGTCCTTTGGACTGGTGAGACAAAATTGGAGCTTTTTGGCCAGTCACATCAGCTCTGTTTACAGAAGCAAGATGAAGCTTTAGAAGAAAAGAACACCATACCTACTGTGTAACATGGAGGAGCTCGGTTTTGTTCTGGGGCTGCTTTGCTGCATCTGGCACAGGGAACCTTGAATCTGTTCAGGGCACAATGAAGTCTCAAGACTACCAAGGCATCCTGGAGTGAAACATACTGCCCAGTGTCAGAAAGCTCAGCCTCAGTCACAGGTCATGGGTCCTCCAACAGGATAATGACCCAAAACATACAGCTAAAAGCACTCAGGAATGGCTGAGAAAAAAACATTGGACAATTGTTAAATGGCCCTCTATGAGCCCAGATCTTAATCATATTTACCATCTATGGAAAAATCTAACAATTGCAGTGGAAACGCCACCCTTCAAACCTAAGACAGCTTGAGCAGTTTGCTCAGGAGGAGTGAGCCAAACTACCTTTTGGCAAATGCAGACGTCTCATGGTGAAGTACAGAGATTGCTTGTTGGCAGTGATTACTGCAAAAGGTGGTGCAGTTGCGGGGTTACAAACATGAGCAACTGCACTTACTTACGAAGTTTATATCTCTGCACTATTTATTTACTGCCTGTGTGCACCTTGCACGTCCTGTTACTGTGATGTTAAGTGTTACTATATGTTGTACTGGGTCCATGGAGAAACATTGCTTCATCACTCTTTGTACATGTATGAAGCTGCTGATGACAATAAAGTGACCTTGAACCTTGAATGGAAAACTGTGTAAAATAAAAGGCAAACCTCGACCCGTACCAATTCAATTCAGTGAAGTTTAATAGAAAACAAGACTTTAAACAGCGTGTGAACGGGAAAAGTAATAGTGATGTGACACAAACTGACATACCTTTTACACCTTGGTGGCCTTTGCCTAGACACCTCTGCTTCAGACTGGAGGTCAGACATCGTCTCTGCCTCTTTGGCCTTCCTCCTGCCCTCTTCATAGCCGTCTGTGGAATACAGATGCAATAAACATTATTCAATCCCCTTATAATCACTCAGCAGGACACTCTGCAGATTTACTGAAATTGAATACTTTGCAGAATATCAGTCAGCCTCCACTACAGCCAAACAATGATCACATATCTTAGCCAATGGTCATGCATACAATAAAACAACAATGGTGCTTAGAAGTTTGTGAACCCTTTAGAATTTACAAGTTCCCTACAGCTCTAAGGTCCATACAGAGGAGATGAGGAACATGCAGTTTGCTAAGTCACCAAGTTACCTAAGAACACTAAGGAGTTGCTGAAGAAGCGCAGTAGAGACTGTTTTTTCTGAGAATCCTCAGAAAGAACTGTCTCCCCAGAAATCTGCTCCATGCCTTTTATCACTGTTCCATGGAGAGTGGTACGGCAGCTGCACTTCCTCAGACATGAGAGCTCTCCACAGGGTCATCAGGGCAGCGGAGAAAACGATTGGCTGCCCTCTCCCCTCCCTGGAACAGATCTACACCTCCCGATGCCGGAAAAAAGCTTTGGACATTTCACAGGATTCATCACATCACTGTCTCTTTCAGCTTTCGCCATCAGGCAAGAGATACAGAGCCATGAAAACCAGGACAAATCGCCTGAAAAACTGTTTTTTCCCCAAAGCAATCATGGCGCTAAATGCAAAACATAACAGTTCATTTCTTATATTTAATCAGTGCAGTATGGTTATTCAGTGCAATCGGTATAGTCAATGCAGTATTCAATGCAATTTGTATATTTTGTAATATTTTATTACTCTTTTTATACCTCACATTGACTTGAATTGCATTTTCAGTTTCGTTGTCCAAGTGACAATGACAATAAACATTATCTTTATCTTTGTTAGGTGGCTACGTTTACATGCCTTAATGCAATTAAGATGTTTTCATGTAAACAGATTAATTGGGGAACTCATTTATAAATCTGATTGAAAAAGATGGTAAGCATTCATACAAACATTTATAGGAAGATTTTGGGATTTATAAAGAAAAACGTTTTGTGAAAAAAACGCATATTTCGTGAACGAGGTTGAAGCAGATGCTGTTTCGACAGGATCCTGTAGAGGGCACTGTGTATGCTAAATCGAAGGCTCCAGGAATGTATTTGGCATTTATAATAAACAATAATAATTCAAATATTTGTGGGCACACGGCATTTGGCTCTGAAATTACACAGTTCTTTAAAATAAAATTTAAATTTGCAAACTGAGTTGTATGCTGTGTTTGAATGTTCAGATATTATTATTATTATTAGATATTTCACTGTGTATTTTTCAACTTAATGCCCTCTGAAACTGGTACTATTTCATTAAGACCGACTTAAAAACAATGGGGGGGGGGGGGCGGGTCTCCCCGGGGCTGGCGGGGCCCCCGCGGGGTGTGCGGGTGGTCCGGGCTCCTGGCTCTGTCCGTGCCTGCGTGGCCGACCCCCGGGCCTGTGGCCGTGGGGTTCCTGGCTCGTGCTCGCCGGTGGGGGGCACCCGGTGCCTCCCCCCCTGCCTTCCTGGGGTGGGCGCGCAGCCATACGGTGGCGGGGGGCCCGGGTACCTGGCCGCTGTGGGGCGGCTGGGTCCATGACCCGTCGGAGCTCTCCCGGCCGTCTGGGGGCCCCAGGGCGGTGTTGTTGTGGCCTCGCACACTCACTGGGAATCATTCCATGTTAACCTGCACACTCATACATACACTCACAGCACACAAACATACACACATACACATATGCGTACACACACACATACACGTATGCATAAACACACACACATACACGTACATATGCACACGCACACACATACACACACTTTCATATCAACACACATACACTTAGAATGCACACACACATAGACATGCACGCACACATGTACACACACACACACACACACAAGTGAGTCTAGGGCTCTCTTCCCCCATTTTATCCCTCTTTCTCCTTGTCTGGGTGTGTGTGTGTGTGAGAGTATGTGTGAAAGTTGGTGTGTGGCTTCCACTCCCTCCTCTCAGATGCAGATACGGGTACGGCGATATTTAGACAGTGTTCCTGGTGGTCTGCTTATGTATATATATTTATTTTCTTTCGTTGGTATTAACGTATTTAATTCCAGAAGCAGATACTGGCACAAGCATATTCCCATGTCATAACGGTACCACTGGTTTCTTTGTGTGTATACTGTTTGTGTGTGTCCCTGGATCTTATCTTTCAGATACAGCAGCTGGTGTGATGATACGGTGTAAAGCAGCAAGATGCAGAAGCTGTCCTTTTATCACTCTTTCCTTTTTGTTCTACTGTTTGTTATGTATTATTTCTCTTTCCCTGTCTCTCTCTCTCTCTCTGACCCCCCTCCTTATTTTATTTTTATTATGTATTTATTTATTTTTCTACTTCCTCTGTCTCTTACCCCTTTCTCTCCTTTCTCACTTTCTCTCTCTATCTCTTTCCCACTAACCGCCCCTGTCAGCTCCGGCTTTGTGGCGCAATGACATAAAAATGATTAATAAAGAGTATACCTCAAGTAACAAGAGGAGCTTAAATCCGAAGCTCCACTTTGCAAAATAAAAGTGTTGGCACAATAAAGCACCCAGACGAACATCCTGCTTGCTAAACTGCCGGACACGACAAGGGGGAAAAAATACAATGTATTTTCTGCCCAGGTTAAAGGCTTCTTATTCATAGTTCCTGTACGGGGGATAGTGCTCACAGCGGCACATGCTGTGCAGTTTACAATAAAGACATTTTGAAAATACAAAATAATGTATGAAAAAATGATTAAGCTGTAGCACATACTTTTATTTCAAATATGAGTTTCACAAATTTCCCTGTAATGAAAATGGTGAAATAACCCAGGCTTAATGTGATATTTCATTTGTAACACATCTGTTCTCCAAACTTTGGCCACAAGATCTTCTTCCTGCCAGAATCTCTCCTTTCCTTTAATCCTCGGCTGTTGGGATCTGCTCTGCTGCTTGGAAGTTCCCCGGGGAGTTAGTGTTGGGAGGTTCTGGTGGAATGTGACCATCGTCAACCATGGGCTGGATAGCGCTGTGGTGCCCAACCTGGCTCTGTGCCCTTCTTCTTTCATCTGCCCGGGCAGTGCCAGGTTGCCTGTGGTCGTCCCGGAGACACTTCGTCTTCCCTTGCTGTACTCTCAAGCCTCTGAGACAAGCACAATTTCAGCTCTACACTCAGCAAGACCTTTAAAAGTATAAAAATGAATAGGCCCTAAAAATGGAGCCTGCAAGTTTTTTGGCTCAACACAAGTGATCAACTAGCTATCGACGCTAATGACCATTCATTAAAATGTCTAAAAAAGCTTCCTCCTTGTATATGCACAAACATTTTGCACACATGACGTTATCATGCATATATACTCACCTAAAGGATTATTAGGAACACCATACTAATACGATGTTTGACCCCCTTTCGCCTGACTAGAAATTTACTAGTCAGCTGTGCTAAGAATCAGCTAAACTGAAATGGAAGGCTTGTAGTATAAGGGGAAAGGTGAAGGAGAATGTTTTATGTGTTTTAAGTTGATTAAGCAGGGAGGAGCACTTCTCTTTCTCACATAGTAAAGGTTCATTCTCTCTTCAAATGATTGCTTGCAAATTTAAGGATCTAGGAAATTAGCTTAAATAATATAATATTATAATATAAATATTATATATATATACACTCACCTAAAGGATTATTAGGAACACCATACTAATACGGTGATTGACCCCCTTTCGCCTTCAGAACTGCCTTAATTCTACGTGGCATTGATTGAACAAGGTGCTGAAAGCATTCTTTAGAAATGTTGGCCCATATTGATAGGATAGCATCTTGCAGTTGATGGAGATTTGTGGGATGCACATCCAGGGCACGAAGCTCCCGTTCCACCACATCCCAAAGATGCTCTATTGGGTTGAGATCTGGTGACTGTGGGGGCCATTTAAGTACAGTGAACTCATTGTCATGTTCAAGAAACCAATTTGAAATGATTCGAGCTTTGTGACATGGTGCATTATCCTGCTGGAAGTAGCCATCAGAGGATGGGTACATGGTGGTCATAAAGGGATGGACAAATTGTAGCCTCTTTTCCTATTTGTAGTGGAGATGAATGGTACCCGGTGGGGTCTTCTGCTGTTGTAGCCCATCCGCCTCAAGGTTGTGCGTGTTGTGGCTTCACAAATGCTTTGCTGCATACCTCAGTTGTAACGAGTGGTTATTTCAGTCAAAGTTGCTCTTCTATCAGCTTGAATCAGTCGTCCCATTCTCCTCTGACCTCTAGCATCAACAAGGCATTTTCGCCCACAGGCCTGCCGCATACTGGATGTTTTTCCCTTTGCACACCATTCTTTGTAAACCCTAGAAATGGTTGTGCGTGAAAATCCCAGTAACTGAGCAGATTGTGAAATACTCAGACCGGCCCGTCTGGCACCAACAACCATGCCACGCTCAAAATTGCTTAAATCACCTTTCTTTCCCATTCTGACATTCAGTTTGGAGTTCAGGAGATTGTCTTGACCAGGACCACACCCCTAGCAATCATGGCGTTAAATGCAAAACATAACAGTTCATTTCTTATATTTAATCAGTGCAGTATGGTTATTCAGTGCAGTCGGTATAGTCAATGCAGTATTCAATGCAATTTGTATATTTTGTAATATTTTATTACTCTTTTTATACCTCACATTGACTTGAATTGCATTTTCAGTTTCGTTGTCCAAGTGACAATGACAATAAACATTATCTTTATCTTTGTTAGGTGGCTACGTTTACATGCCTTAATGCAATTAAGATGTTTTCATGTAAACAGATTAATCGGGGAACTCATTTATAAATCTGATTGAAAAAGATGGTAAGCATTCATACAAACATTTATAGGAATCCTATAAATACATGATACAATCCTATCATTCTTATACTATGGTATCTTATATCATATAATCTTATCTTAACCTTATGGTAAGTTATCCTGTCTTAGTCTTAACTTATATGCTATTTTATGTTATACAATCTTAACTTGACCTATCTTAACCTTATTGTTGAGCTTTCTGCCTCCATATGTATGAACCAAATGTTCTCTTCATTCATTTGTGTAAATCAATAAACTGATTAATATTGTAAACTGGTGTTTTATTTTACGTCTTTTCAGTATTTACATTTTCGTTTTAAAGCATACATTTTGACACACGTCTACACACGTCTGCTGTCATGAAAAACTTACAGAAAGAGAGAAGAAATCACTCCACACGCAGCATACATCGTGTCACACATTATACATGCGCGGAAAAGAAAAAGTAGACCCTTTTTGTCAACATCGTGGAAAAAACTTAATAATCAGAAATAATACAAACATATGAGATGAGAACACATAATCCAACACTTATCCTATATAATCTTAACTTATCCTATGTTACCTTATGCTACAGAACTTGATCTTAACCTTAACATATCCTATCTTAATACTGATAGCCCATCTCCACAGCCAACTCCTGAACCCCAGGGATGGCACTTAGCTGCTCCAGTGCATCAATAGGAAAGATGAAGACAGCATGTTCCCCTAATTTCCTGTTTCTGATGGAACGCCATCCGACCTCACCGTGGCGAAATGAATGGCTGATATTATAGGTACGGTAATAGATACAATTAGACAGTTGTATTGTCTGGCGTTGTCATAGCTGCAACACTAAAATAATATAACTAACCAGAGTGCACATGCACATGCATTGGTACTATGTCTCCGCGATGCTTCAAAATCCATCGGCAAAGATCTCTGTGATGCAGAAACATCGCTACCGAACATTTGATTCCATATTCCCCCGATGTCTGCGCCATGTATTTCAACAGTGATGCGATGTTAATTTGATCACTCTGCAGCCTTTAGCCCGCTGTTATTTTCCGTTATTAGGTTATTATACAGGGCAGCTCAGGCCGGGGGAGCAGGCGCTGATGCAGCCCGGTGCCGCACCCACCACACGTCGGAACTGCTCGCGATCCCGGCCGGCGACCCCCCAGGCAGAGATCTAGACACGCTCGATTCAGTCCCACCCTTATTATAATTACTTTTATATCCTCCTGAGACCCAAGGAAAAAAGTGTCCTTCAATTGTAGGTTATGTGTCTTTGGAGGAAATAAGACATCTTACAATTTAGATTTTTTCTAATTTATTTTTATTTTTAATTTCACAGCATGTCCTCTTTAGTGCACAACAGGAATAAATACGTTTCCTAACATCAGTGAAAAAATAAATGCAAAAATACAATGTCCACTACAATGGACATAAATGAATGGGTCGGGTCTCAGGAGGATATGCAGTAATTGGTAACTAGTCATTTTCAGTAACTTGCACGAGACTGCCAGTTGGCTGAATCCGAAATAGTTGTAGTGCTACAAGGCTGGATTGTTACAGGGACTGTGTTAAATGCAAATGCTGTTCTGATTGCGTTAAAATCAAACGTTTTTGCTCAGATTTCATGAATTTGGTGGTGTGCTCTTTATAGTATGCCAAGTTTTCCTAAAAGCAGATATTTTTTTTTAAGGTGAAATAGAGCAGCGCATTGAATTGTAATGCCTGTATCTTGAAACGTAGCGTGTTGCCAGACTCTCCGATGCACAGCTCTATGGTCCATACAGAGGAGATGAGGAACATGCAGTTTGCAAAGTCACCAAATTACCTTTTGTTAAGTGGCTACGTTTACATGCCTTAATGCAATTAAGATGTTTTCATGTAAACAGATTAATCCGGGTGCTCATCTATAAATGCGACTGAAAAGTATGAGAAGCATTCATACACACATTTATAGGAAGATTTTGGGATTTATGAAGAAAACGTTTTGTGAAAAAAACGCACATATCCCTGGGGAAACCAGACCACCTTATGATTAGAGGAAAAATATGTCCATTGCTTAAAATTATCATACAGACCCAGTGAACTCAAAAACAGGTGTTTTGTAAAAAATAAATGAGATTGAAGGAGATGCTGTTTCGACAGAATCCTGTAGAGGGCACTGTGTATGCTAAATCGAAGGCTCCAGGAATGTATTCGGCAGTTATAATAATAAACAATAATAATTCAAATATTTGTGTACACACGGCATTTGGCTCTGAAATTACACAGTTCTTTAAAATAAAATTGTTTAAAAAAAGTTTTATGAACAAGTCAAATATGAATTATAAAATACAATTTTCCAGTTAAAATACTTATTTTAAATACATGCCTCAGAAATTCCGACACTGAAGAGGGAAGTATGGTGAATAAGTATCATTGGTTCTAACTGAAGCCAAAGGCGAGGAGTACAGCAATTTCACTCAAGAAATAAAAATATCCTCAAAGCCAAACCGCTTCAGAACATAAAACAAATAGTTCCATTCAACACGATCAAAGGCTTTCTCAGCATCTAAAGATAGGAGTACCTCTGGGCACTCAGACGAAGATGATGTGTAAAGGATATTAAATACACGCCTAATATTAAAAAAACAACTGTCTATTTTTAATGAAACCAGTTTGATCAGATGACACAATGGAGGGTAATACAGATTCAAGACGGAGAGCCAACACCTTAGCCAGTATCTTAACATCAACATTAAGGAGACTAATTGGACGGTAGGAGGAGCAAGCGAGGGGATCCTTGCCCTTCTTCAGAAGTAAGGATATTGATGCCTGACGTAGAGTTGGAGGCAGGCATTGGGACTTTAAGCTGTCATCAAATACATCCTTGAGTAAAGGGTTTCATTTTGCTGCAGACTTTTTATAAAACTCTGTAGGAAAGCCGCCCGGGCCTGGACATTTCCCACTCTGCATGCATGTGATAGCTTTATGAATTTCATGTAAGGAAATAGGATTCTCTTACATTCTCATCCACGGTGGGTATATTCAGGTCTTCAAAGAACCTATCCATTAAACTCAGATCAAAAGAGTGTTTAATACAAATTAAAATAGAAATCACTAAACTGCTTATTAATATCTAAGGGATCTGATAATAGTCCTGTGTCAGAATCAATCTGGGCAATTACTTGAGTACTAGATGTCTGTTTTAAACTATAAGCCAGAGCCCTGCTTGGTTTCTCCCCATACTCATAAAACATGTGTCTGGTTTTTAACAGAGCCCGTTCCGCCTGTCCAGTTGAGAGCAGATCAAATTCAGCCTGATACATCATCCACCGTTTATATAGCTCTGGAGATGGACCAGTGGCATAGGCTTTGTCTACTCTAGAGATGAATTCCAAAAGTTATGTTTGCCTAGCTACCTGTGCTTTATGAACAGAGGCATTGTAGGAGATAATTTGGCCCCTCAGGTAAGCCTTGAGCGTCTCCCAAAGTAAGGAAGGAGAGGTCTCTTCATTTACATTAGTTTCTAAAAACATATCTATACCAGCATTTACGAAGGCAATAAATGATTCATCTGACAAAAGAAGTGAAGTGAGCCTCCATCTGAATCTGCTAGGTCTATGATAGGGGAAGGTCAGGACCAGTGTTACAGGTGCATGATCTGATATTACTATACTGTTATAAACACATTCTTTTACCAATGGGAGTAGATATGTATGTATGTATGTATAAAGAAATAATCTATACGTGAATAATAAAAAGAGTATTCCCTCTTTGTAGGATAAAGAAATCTCCATGGGTCAGACACCTTGCAAGATTGTAAAAAAGTCTCTATGCATTCAGCTGTTTCTGAAGCACCAATTGGGCGATTGGAGGATCTATCCAATACTGGGTTAATTACACAGTTACAGTCACCAGCTAAAATAAGCTGATGAGTGTCCAGGTATGGTACGGTCAATAGAAAATTGTTCATGAACTTAGAATCGTCCCAATTTGGAGCATATACACAAGCTAATATCACAGGCAAACGGTACAGTTTACCCACCACAATAACAAAGCGGCCATTGGGGTCCAATATTGTTTCAGACACTTCAAATGATACTGATTTGTTGATCAAGATTCCAGCCCCCCTGGCCCTACTCCGAAAGGTTGAATGGAATACTTGTCCAACCCAGCCTCTTTTTAAACTCAAATGATCTGACCTGCGCATGTGCGTCTCAGTTAAGAAGGTTATATCCGTTTTTAAAAACTTAAGATGAGCAAGGACCTTGGTGCGTTTCATAGGATGATTTAGGCCTTTCACATTCCAATTAGTAAACTTAACTGACTGGCCACTCCTCCCAGAAGCCATATTTGAATTTGCCATATTTAATACTGGTAATATCCAGCAGACATAATCTGAGTTGCAGTAAATTAATTCTGTGACTCTGGTAGATGTCATGTTCGAAACAAAGTGTAACCACTAATGGACAAAATGAAAGACAAAAAAAACAACAAAATAAAAAAGAGACTTTAAGTACAAAAACACCACCACCCCCACCCCCCAGCACTATCCCGAACACAGTGCATATCCCAAGAGCAAAACACTGCAAAATTCTAACTTGGGTCTCTAATTTAACCAAAAACGACCCAAAGCACAGCGAGCAATCACATTCAGAAATATATATACAGTGGTACCTCGGTTCTCAAACTCACTAGAACTCGAATTTCTTGAAAGTCGAACAAACCAGTTTGACCTAGAACTCGATCTGAATATCAGAAGTCGAACCATGAACACTGACTTAATATAAATTGTACGCGCCAGGAAATGAGTCATACGACAATGCAACTCTTACTTGAATGCCTTCTTCACAGACTGGACGATTAACCAAATAAAACTAATGACAACAACCAGAAACGGCTGATCACATGGGGATCCCACACGAGCTTAACGAGGGGGCGTGGCACACGGAAGGAGCGGACGATCGGGGCAGGACAGGGGTAATGTTGGGATAATATCTTTATCGTTTTGGAAGCCATTAAGAAAAAAAATGCTCTTCTTGTTTTATCCTGTTCATTTTGTGTTGAAGTGCTTAAAAAAACACACACACACACACACATATTTAGGTGTCATTTTGGGGGGCCGGGAACCAATTAATTGGTTTTCCATTATTTCTTATGGGAAAAATTAGATTAGAACTCAAACTTTTTAGGATTCGATCTGGAGTCCGGAACGGATTAAGTTCGAGAACCGAGGTACCACTGTATAGTGCAAAATACCATGTATTTTGTAATGTCTCAAATGAAGTAGGCCTAAACTAATATTAGGCCACTAAACATAGTGTACTATCAAAGAGCAGCCCATTGGTTTTCAATTCAGTAGCCTAATATGAAATACTATGGTTTAATGGTTTAAAATTATAGTAAACAAAAGCAGCTCAAGAAAATCAACTATTCATATGTTATAGCCTATTTATATGAGGAAGAGAACAAGAATTCCCGGCATGTTGAAAAAAGTGCCTACACCAAACCTTTCCATATAGACTAATAAGAACCGAGAGAAAAAAGGGAAAATAAATGTCTTTCTCATAAATTGAGCAACATAGCACTATCTGCATTTAGTAGGCTATAGACCTGGTTAATTCAACTTTGACACTGACGGTGAAATAAACCTGTACAGTTCGGTCACTTAAAAAACACTGACCGTTTTTGAAAGTTATGTCTGTACCTGATCATGATGGAGGAGAATGGTAGTCTTTATATACGAGATGGCCCGATGGGGATCGGTAAAGGTTTTTTCCTCGCCATCAAATGTGATACGGAATGTAGCTGGATAACGGAGACCAAATCTCACATCCTTAACAGTTCTAAGGAGCTGCTTTGCCTCTTTAAAGGCAGCTCGCTTCTTTGCTATCTCCAGAGTGAAGTCCGGAAAGATGTGCACACGCTTCTCCTTGTAAAACAGCTGCTTCTTCTGGCTGGAGAGGCGAAGGATGCGATCCTTCACGTCACCATGATGTACACGGATTATGAATGGTCTTGGCCTCTCCCCTTCCCGCAGCCTCGGTGCTAATGAACGGTGGCCCCGGTCCAGACGTGGAGTTTCCTCCAGGTTCAGTATCTCCTTCAAAGCAGTCGCGCAGAATTGCCGCGGGTTGGTCCCCTCTTGGCCCTCCTCTATTCCAACAATGCATTTAGTTGTCAGGTTACACACATCTGACTGCAGTTTTTTCGCAGCAGTTTCCAAAATGAAGACTGTAGAGCTCCACGCCGTGGTAGACTGCTCGAGGTCGTCCAAACGCTCGGAATGCTGTGCATTAGCAGTCTGTAAGGAGCTAGCCGTAGAATGCAACTCTTGGCGGATAGAAGTTATTTCTTGCCAGAGGACAGCAGTTTGTGTATCTATTTTCGTGCCCAATAGTTCAATCGCTGTCATAATTTTCTCAACCGAATCCGAAGAAAGTTGCTGTGCATCACCCTCAGTGGTAGCCTTCTTGCTAGCTGTAGCAGGTTTCTGTGAGCGACTAGCCATTTTTAAACGAGGAGGAAAACAAAACTTTTAAACGCGTTTTCTTGCTGCCTTAGTCCTTCAATTAGTGATGTTAAACTTTTCGGATAAATATTTATCTATCAATATAGCTTCTGCAAGTATGTAAATATAATGAAAATGAAATTGCTCGCTGAGCTCCAGGACCTCACAGCCTCACGTGTCGAACGTCAACCGGAAGTTCCCATGCAATTGTTTCTTAAACATACCTTTACCTATCTTATCTTATCCTATGTTATCTTACGTTATGTGAAATGTCGCTATTTACATCTGACAGATAGCCCATCTCCACAGCCATCTCCAGAACCCCAGGGATGTCACTCAGCTGGTCCAGCACATCACTAGGAAATTTGACCTCATCTTCATCAAGTCTCGGTCGCAGGGGCACCCTCATTATCCCCGTACGAATAGTGAGCCTCAGAGTTTCCATTCCTCTGTTGCTTGCAGATGTGAGCTGAGCTCATGAAGTCGTTCCAGAACTGCTGGCACCAGTAATGAGCATAGCACTTGGCATCATAGGTCATCTTATTGTAGTTGCTTATATCGTAATTATTGAATTTTTCCATTTTTTCAATAACAAGAGAAGGGGACAAAAACGGTGGTGTTGGACCCATGACCAGCTGAGATGAGGGGGCCTGCACCAGAACGTGAGGCAGAGGGGTGGGATGAACTACGGCTGGGGCTGAAGATGGTTCTGGAGCTGGGCTAACTGGTGAGGCTACGCATGGGGATGAAGGAGGGGAGTCCATAAAAAGAGATGGAGAAGGAGGTAAAACAAAAGAGGATGGGACTGGTGAGGGAACTAAGAAGGAAGTTGATGATAAGGCTGGTGAGTAGGGCTCAGGGTGCGACGTTGTTGGGACTCGATGCAGGATGGTAGCGATCCCACATGGGTTGAATCGAAGGGGTTACTGGAGAATAGCAGCTTTTGTAAGTTCTTGGTATATGGCCCCCTTCCGTCCTTTAGGTTTCCTCCTTCGTCCTGATAAAAGAATGACGGTACAATTATGCAAAATAAAGTGTAAAAATACAAGAGTCAAATCAATTGATGGCTGTTAGTGACAGACAGACAGCACACTTGGCAGTCAGTACTGCACATTGAGAAAAATACTGCCGTCTCATTGTCTCATTGGAGACAGGAAACGAATGCTTGGGAGACTTACGCGCTGGTCTCGGATTGGGCTGCCTGCATTTCCGTAGGGGTACTTCACCTATAAAAACACACCAGTCAGTGCACAGATTGCCTGATATGCAGAACAGCATTTACTATAGAGAATAGCAACGCTGGAAAGGTTCATGTGCACCAAGGCTAACAGCCCACTCAATCCAAATGCTGGCATCAGGAACTGACTATTCAATCAAATCATTTACTGTATATAAGTAAGTGAACTTTATTGTCATTCACACCATACAACAGTACAACAACGGAAGCATAGCTGAACAAAATTGCATACCTCCAGGCTCAATGTGCAGACATAAAAAGACAGGTGCACATAGTCAACATATGGATAACACAAAGAAAATTTCACTTCTTACACAGAAGTAATTAAGACTGTGTAAGACAGCATAAGGCAGCACAGGACAGACACTAAATATACAAACCAATATACATATATCTTGCGCCTTCCATAAATTCCATTATTTCTTTACTCTCAGGGTACCTAAAGTAAGAATTCTGCCTTTTCTGATTTACATTATGGGGACATATTCACCTGTTATCTTACTATTTCACAATGATTATCTGTGATGTTTAAACACATCACAGCAGCAGAATTTACCGATTCCATTATACAATACAGTAACCATGTGGATTAGAGCCCCGTATGTTTACCGTTTCATGGTAACAAACACGATCTATTACTCTAAGTAAAACTCCATCCATCCCTTATGAACATTTTATTTTTAAGTATTCCAAGACACACACTTCCAAAACAATATGATTGTCACAGAATACAAGACTCAACAACACCAGACAGCCCTATTCTGACTTTCATTCTTCAAGTGTTGAGTTACTCTGGCCATCGTTTTGCCATTCTTACCGGGGCTAATGGAACCAGGGTTGTTTTCTGGAGCAATCCACACAAGTTTCGGGGTGACAATGAAACAATTAAGACGGACCAATTAGTGCTGGGCTGTTTATCGGATATTTACGGAATATCGATATATTATCAAAACCAGATAAAGGAGGACACAATACAGTTTATATCGACATAATTTGGTCGTTTGTTAAAATCGGGCGCTATTAAAGACTTTGAATATAATTCCTTCCCCTTTTAGAAGTAACGCGAGAGCTGCGGTCCCGACGTTGCACAGACTCCCAGAATTCACAGCGAAAAGCGACCCATTCAGTTAGGATTCATGGGGGTTTGATGGAGGGCTTAATGCAATGGGACAGATAATATGTCACATGTGGTTTTCATTTAAAACTGAATATTTACCACACTTGAAGGAAATTTTCATGTATTGCTAATCTTCCTAAAAATACAGAGGTGGGTCTATGCACTTATGCCGATATTATGTTTTGTTTACCCATGTTTACAGTTTTATCCTTAACATAGCCTCCACGGGTTTGCTCTAAAGACATCTCATTTCATTTACACAATGACAATAAAGCCATCTTTATCTTATCTGAGAGTGGAAGAAGCAAAATGACGCAATGCTAACGTTAGCATTAGCAAACAGTTGCCTAGTAATCTTTGGAAGTAACACGTTACTATAATTCCACTACGTTTGGCTGTAAGGAGTAATATAGCTAAATACCCTTTCAAGTTAAATAACACAATTAACAGTACCGAAATTTAAATGGACTTGTTACTTTTGTCTTTCGTTAAAATATTAAGTTACAAATGCGTCCTGTTCCGCTAATTTCCGGTTTATGATCTAACGCCATCCGACCTTACTGACAATTTGTCAGTTGTATTGTTTCGCACTGTCACAGCTGCAACACTAAAATGATATAACTACCAGGCATTGGCATTGTCTCCGCGATCCTTGAAAATCCATCGTCAAAGCATCTCTGTTGCAGAAACATCGCTACCGAACATTGATTCGACATTCCCCCGATGTCTGCGCCATGTTTCTCAACAGCGAGGCGACGTTAATGTGCTCACTATGCTACCTATAGCCCACTGTTATTTTTCCTTATTTGGCTTTATAACCCACAACAGGTTTATAGTATATATGTATTCCTATAGGGTAGATGTGTTCTGTTAGCCCCACATGCAGGCATACTGTTTAAAAGCACATATATAGAATCAATCCATTACAACGTTTACTGTTTGATATTGACAACATGACAGAAACAGAAACACTAGGTTTAACATTTATGCTGAAGTGATTATAACACAGCAATACTGTCCGATAGTGGTGGGCGGATCGATCCAAATATCGATAATAATGTTGGTATTTATATTGATCAATACCAGTTTAATGAGATCGATACTTATAAGTTTCAATCTCTCTCCCGAATGCACCGCAGCTGTGTGTTCGCGCTGCTGCTCTCAATTGCTGCTCCCAGCTGTCACATGACTCAGCGGCGCCAGGCTAGCAAACAGGCGCGGGCGCACACACATACACACACACACTATAATATTTCTAATAAAGTATTTTAATAGTGGGTCGCTGAGCCATGCTCACAATAATTAACCCTCTGCAGCCTAGGGGTAGGAAACACACTTTCACTGACTGGGGCATGGTCACACATTTCTTCAAATATCATAAACTTAATTCATGACAAATAAATTATTTCTTATATATTTGGTTTGGCAACAAACTCATCTTAATCTTAGTGTACTTTGTAAATATGTCAAATTTATGTGAAGTTTGTAATTTGACATTCAAAGTATAGACATTGCAAAATGCAGTTTGGAACACTTGCAGAAACATTATAAAAGTACATAGTAAGCAATGCTGGCTACATGAAGATGACTAAATGGTGTAGTTGCAACATTCATTTGGATAAATAAATAAGAAAAGCCTAACTCATGTAACTATTTCTGGCTCCTTTCATTGAATATGTAGCAACTTTAATGTGTATGAATGAACCATTGTCACCTGGCCACGTCCCTACCCCCCTTTTATGGCGCTGATGGGGACGTACAGTATCTGGATCGCGTTTCACCATTGCGCTGTTAATCAAATTACCATGCGAATGCGATTTGAATACGCGCTACACGCCCCCGATGCAGGTAAAACAAAGTAAGGTGACATGGTTTACTTTTTTGCCGATTCAACCTAATTTAAAAAACTTTAATACTTCCGTCAATGGATGTTTTGAAAAGAAGACAGATTACGGATTTTTCATGATTCTACATTAAGATTTGTGGGATTCAATAGAATTATAAAGAACATACAATGAATAGAGGAAAAGGAGAATATAGCTTAAAGCAGGGCATGATGAAAGGAGGGGGTTGATTCTAAAATAATACAACTAACAGAAATCAGGAACTGACAGTGTGCGAGCAGGGCAGGATGACCTCGTCCCAGACAGTTGGAAAAGAGGAACAGATGCTTATTTTAACTTTTGCTTAACAAAAGGGGGCTGCAAAAATGCTGACACAATAAGATGCTGGGAGGGGGAACATGTGCTAACTGACAAACAGAAGCAAATGTAAAAACATGTTGATGTCACGTAGCTGGGAAAATACCAAAAGAGGGGGGAACACGTACCCGGAGGGCTATAAAAAGACAGCCGATAACTATTGTTCGAGCTTCTTACTGTACATGCTGAATGTATGTCAGATAGTCGCTCCCTGATTGTAATCAGTCAGAGAATAAACTGGTGACTTGCAACTACTCCTCGTCTCAGCTGTGAATCTCTTCTCATCCACGGACCCGGTGGAGATTACTTACTCCAACAGATTTCAGCGAGATATAAACTGAAATAGACGCGAAAAGTACGTTGCATCGCCGACGATGCACTCGACCCCAGAGGGTAAAACAGCAGGGATAGTTCGGGGTTTAATCATCAGATGCATGCGTTTATTACAATTGCACTACTACAACCCACACACCGGCACTGCTCACCGTGCACGTCGCCCCGTTTACTCCTCATACACACGGTGGGCGCACGCACACATACACACACACTACACACAACAATAAACATTAACCACTATACATGACATAACACACAGCACATTTATAATCACACAAGCGATTACTTATAACTATTTATAAGCTATCATCAGTCCAAGGAGTGACGCCGATGTTTCCGTTCTGCCTTATTTGCTGTAACTGTAGTTCCGCTTTTTGCCAGCAGGCTGCGCACAGACAGCGTTTCTGTGGGCTGCACATGGTATGTAGTTAGATTAGTATTTCATAACTGCACTGCAGGACATTGCGTAAAATCATTTTCTGCAGTAAGTATTGGAGTGTTTATAAATGATCTTTTAAATAATAATAATAATAATAAATCAGTTTCTCACAAACACCTCCATTCATGACTGACTGAAATATCAAGGATGAAAGTGATTAGAATCAGCTCAGAGAGCCCATGCCGAGCTGTTGCTAAAGTAGCAGCAGTCAACTTTAAACCAATGTTAAACAAATACTAGTCTGAAAACAATCAGTCATTAAAATTAATCAGCTTGCTAAGTTGTGTTTCCTTTAATAATATAAATGTTATAGAAAAATGGAAACCCCACGCTCTCCGCGAATATTAATCACCAAGATTTATAAAAACCGCAACTGTACTGAAAAATAACGTTGCTTATGAATGTTGGCAAGTAAAAAGTATTTGTACTTTGTGATCAAGTGCCATTCTTGGCACATCACACAACGACGAAATGTGTCCTCTGCATTTTAACCCATATGTGACATATTAGTGGGCGGCTATATTATTTAGCTTCATTCTTAAAATAATAATACTAATACCAATAATAATAATAACAAAACCAAATATCCTGTAAATTTTAGAATGTGAAATGGTCGGCTAAGTTGACCTCGAACGGTTCTGCGTACTCATTGTTTTTTTTTTTTTTTTTTTTTTTCGTTTCTTGTTTTAAGAAACTGAAGCCACCCAATCAGCGTGCCAATGGAGTGACGTCAAGCGAAGGTTCAGAGAGATTCTAGAATTTATAGTTATTGCTACGTATATCTGGAAGCAGAAGCTGTAATTTTTTTTATTTCTCTCAGTCTTGATTTGGGCTTGGTTGGTGATTACTGTTCCTGTTCAATTCCTTTAAATAACTTCGGCAATGGCTCCTTTCAGTCGCTTGCGTAGTTTTCTACGCACTTGCCTGAGAAGCTTGAAGCGTTCCAACTTTCGTGTGGGCAAATCCACTGCACCATGCTCAAGTGTTGCAACGGGGGTTGCTATAAATGGCAACGCCCCTGCAACGGTCGGGAGTGGCATCCACCTCCCCAGTGGACACGGGGATCACGGGGATCAGTGGGCGGCAGTCTGGGAGAAAATTACAGCCCTCGAAGACGAGGTGGGCCGTTTACGGTCCGAGATCTCCCAGCTTGCCGGTGCCCTGACTCACCCAAATATGCCCCGGAGCAGTTCGGAGACCACTCTTATAGTCCCCACTTCAGCTCCAAGCTGTTTCCCGCCCCCTCCTCCTCCTCCACCGCCTCCTCCTCCACCGCTGCCTCCTCCTCCTCCGCCTGCTAATATCCAGGGCCCGAAGCAGAAGAGGAGTCATCCTCAGGGAAGTGGCACAGGACCCACCAATGGCCCCAGCATGGTGGATGTTCTGGCGGAGCTGCCGCACATTAAACTGCGCCCAGTGCAGAGGTCGCCAGGTGGGACGCCAGTGACCAGGAGGGGACCGACGCAGGGGACGCCCATGCCCTCAGAGGACTTTGCTGCCATTTTAGCAGAAGCACTGAAGAAAAAGTTTAAGCATCAGAACCACTCTGATGAGTAAGAGCAGCAGTCCTCTGAGGCCTTTAACACTAGGTTTGCTAAACCTACGCAAATCTACGTAAAATCCCCTCGGCCCGACCGGAATGGAACTCCGTAACCGATTCATGCTGCAAAAGGCAATGGAAGCAGAGAGGGAAGCTTTTGCAGCTGCTGCATCATTTGCTGCTGCTGTGCCAGGAACTGTTCAGACAACTCAGTGCCAGGTACAAGAGAGCTGCAACAGGAATCGCAGCAGATATCTCTGCGCAAAGTGTTGCAAATTCACCTGCGCCAAATGCAGGCACAGACGTTACTGGGTCTGCAAACGCTGCAAACACTGACTATGAAACCACTGAGATGATGAAGAGGAACTGAGGGACTGAGAATTTTTTTTTACTTCTTTTATTATTATTATTATTATTATTATTATTATTGATTCTGTTTTCAGTCTATTTTTGACAAATAAAACACTTGTGTTTCTATATTTTGTGAAATTGTGTCTTTCATATTTGTGGGTCAGTCAGAGTGTGGGATATTTTGTATAGATATGGCAAGCTTGCCAGCAGCAGTGGCGGTAAAGAAATGCAAATGTGGCAGGGTTCACAGGTAACTAGTGTTTTTGCACAACAAAAGCAGGAGGACAATGGAGCTAATGGCCTCTCCACCCGAGGTCGGGCCGAGGGAATTCTCACCAGTGTTACGACCCTGTCTAGGGGTTAGGGTGTAACAGAGGAAGGGAATGGGGAAAGGGGAACGAGGGGAACACAGGGTGTGGTGTACAAGGGAACACACGTGGACAAAGGGGATATTTTTATAGTTTTTTTATATTTTATTCACGCAAGACAGACACAGAACAGCAAACCTGGTGCAAGAGCTTCAGGAGTGATAAAGGCCAAAACAATAAACAAAACCCCAACTACCGAACGAAACCCAAGTCTAACTGAACTACCAAAGAACACAGAAACAACAAAACCTATACCTAACTCCCTATCCAAATCAGTGGACACAAAGTATAACAAAACAAAACGGCAACCACTCCCTACGCACCAGATACATACACAAACACACATACAAGCCAAAGCGTAAAGTCCGAGGGGCGCGCGAAGTCGTAAACCAAAAACCGGGCGAGAGATCGAAAACCAGAAAGCAAACAAAACCAGGGCAGAAGTACAGAGAAGGGCAAAGCGAGAAATCGTAATCCGAGAAACCAAAAACCGTCATACACAATAATCAATCAAATAGTAAACCAAACACAATCCAAAATATGAGCAGAGCTCCTGAGGGTTCTTTCTGTCCGGCTTTTCACTTCCGCCGGACGGAAGTGACGGCCGGTTTGCGGGGAAACGTGGGCGGGGTCCAGACGGGGAGGCGGAGCAAGGGTCGAGCCGAGTGGTCCTGGTGGAGGGGCGGAGCGAACAACAGCGGGGCGTAACACCCCCCCCCACAAGTGTGAACCTCATAGGTTCCACAATCCCAGTTAATTACAAAATTACAAGTAGGTAGTAACACACAGTATATTACCCCAGTCTATACAAAAAAAAAGGTCACATACGTGAGAGGGCGTCAGCCACCAAGTTACTGGCGCCTTTCTTATGGATAATCCGTAAGTTGAACGCTTGTACAATGAGGGACCAGCGCATGAGTCGTTGGTTGGAATTACACATTTTGTTTAAAAACACAAGTGGGTTGTGATCGGTAAAAACGGTCACAGGTTGGGGACTATCACCTACGTACACTTCGAAGTGCTGCAAAGCGAGTAACATCGCGAGGGCCTCTTTCTCTATCGTGCTGTATCCCAACTGGTGCTTCACGAATTTCTTTGACCAATATGAAATCGGATGGTCTAAATCCGCGGCGTCCTCTTGGAGAAGGACAGCGCCGGCTCCAGTACCGCTGGCATCTACCTCCAATTTGAAGGGTTTACCAAAGTCAGGGGCAGCTAACACGGGGGAACTAGTAAGCAGAGATTTTACCGAGTCGAAAGCAGATTGGCATTCAGCAGACCAATTCACTTGGGCGTCCTTACGGAGTAAATTGGTTAGGGGTGAAACGACATCCGAAAAATTTCGGCAGAAACAGCGGTAATAAACCGCCATCCCCAGGAAGCGGCGAAGGTCTTTCTTTGTCTTTGGAATGGGGAACGACGTAATAGCTTGGACTTTGGCGTCCACAGGCTTGACGGTTCCGTGTCCCACCAGTTTACCCAAGTAAGTGACAGTGCCCTGTCCGAATTCACACTTCTCCAGGTTTAACACTAACGAAGCCTCCTTTAATCTAGTAAAAACTAGGTCCAACACCGTCATATGGTGTTCCCACGAGTCAGAGTAGACAACCACATCATCTAAGTAAGCTTCACAATGTTTAACACCGCCGAGTACTATATTCATTAGTCACTGAAATGTGGCTGGGGCATTACGTAATCCGAAGGACATAACCGTGTATTGTAGGAAGGTGTCTGGGGTAGCGAAGGCGGAGATCTCCGAAGCACGAGGGGTTAATGGTACCTGCCAATATCCTTTCAGGAGGTCGAGCTTGGTTACGAACCGAGCGGACCCAATGCGGTCCACACAATCTTCCATTCTAGGAAGCGGAAAGGCGTCGGGTTTGGTTACCGCGTTGACTTTCCTATAGTCGGTGCAGAAACGAGACGTACCATCGGGTTTTGGGACAAGCAAACAGGGTGAACTCCAGGGACTGGAACTAGGAACGGCAAGACCCGTTTCCAGCAGGTAATCAGTCTCCTTTTTTAATAGCTCCCGCTTATGAGGACTAACGCGATAGGGGTGCTGTTTAATGGGGATATGATCTCCAACATCAATGTCATGTTCTAACACAGGGGTCTGCGAAGGGGTGTCGGAGAATAGCGACGGAAATTTGCGCACTAGGGCCTGGATATCCGATTGGGCGGCTCTGGGTAAGTGAGCAAGCCTTTTCTCGAGGACTTTAAGGGCTTCTGAATTAGGTAGGCGAGCGCATGGCAAACAATTTCTCCCGAGGTGCAGCTCATCGAGTTCGGGCGAGTACTCGCGCACCGGCACAGTAACCACAGCAGAGGGGAGCAAAACAGAAGCGGACGAAGGAACGGGGTCAGCACGATCAACGTAAGGTTTTAGCATGTTTATATGACACAGACGAGTTTTCCGCTTGCGGTTTGGGGTCTCAATGATATAATTGGTGGGACTTACTTTTTCCTGTATACTATAGGGACCTGAAAACCGGGCTTGAAGAGACGAGCCAGGCAGGGGTAAAAGGACCAACACACGATCTCCCTCTTGGAAAGACCTTTCTTTAGCTGTCTTATCGAAACGAGTTTTCATCACCTCCTGTGACGAACCTAACGAGCGCTTGGCCAAGTCCCTGGCTGCACCAAGGCGCTCACGCAGAGACTTAACATAGCTTAGCATATTCCTAGTCTGAGGAGGTGGATTCGGGGACAACCACTGCTCTTGCAGTACCTTCAAAGGACCACGTAGCGTATGCCCAAAAACAAGTTCAGCGGGACTGAATCCAGTGGATTCCTGTACTGTATCCCGAATTGCGAATAAAAGCAAAGGTACTCCCTCATCCCAATCTTTTCCTGCCTCTGAACAGTAAGTTCGCAACATTGTCTTAAACGTTTGGTGAAAACGCTCGAGGGCACCCTGGGACTCCGGGTGATAAGCACTGGAGACCTGATGTCTAATTTTCAATTCCCGTAATACCTGGGAAAACAACCGGGAAGTAAAGTTTGACCCTTGGTCGGACTGTACATATCTCGGTAAACCAAATGTGGTACAAAATTTTATTAGCGCTTTCACCACCCCTTTTGTTTTTAAGCTCCGCATGGGTATTGCTTCGGGGTAACGGGTGGTGGCACACATTAGGGTAAAGAGATAACTATTCCCTGAACGAGTTTTGGGTAATGGACCCACACAATCAATAAAGACATGTTCGAAGGGTTCCCCAATCGCTGGGACTGGGCGCAGGGGAGCGGGGGGGATAATTTGGTTTGGCTTTCCGACTATTTGGCAGGCATGGCACGAACGACAGTATCTTTTTATGTCTGAATTTATTCCTGGCCAATAGAAGCACTTGGTTATGCGGGCGAGCGTCTTCCTAATTCCAAGGTGACCTGAACACGGGTGATCGTGAGCTAAGGCTAACACTTGAGGTCGAAGGGGACATGGAACAACAACCTGAAATACCGTAGCCCATTCCTTGGGAGACTGAGGAGGTGTCCACTTCCTCATTAGCACACTGTGATCCAAGAAGTAAGCTACTGAGTGGTCTGCTAAGTCTGCTTTCTCCACGGCCGAATCAAAGCACTCCTTCAGGGAGGGGTCAGCTTCCTGAGCGGAGATTAACTCTCCCCGTGTACATGTACATATGCTACCAGTGGCTTGGGGTGGAACAAGTTTTTCTAGTTCAGGTTCTGGACCAGAGCACGGGGGCAAAATGGTGATCTCCTGATCAGCCATAAAGGTGTCAGCTAGCTCAATGTCTGCAAATTTTCGAGCCTGGGACCGAGTGAGAACACAAGTGGGGAATACAGCAGGATATTCAACATCCAAATTGTCAGAGCAGCACCCTGGCTCTGACGCGACCTCAGGTAGTGGAACTACCTTACCTCCCGCTATGTCGTTCCCCAAAATGAATGTAACACCCGAAACAGGGAGACGAGGTCGAACAGCCACTTTAACAACACCACAGAAGTCATCGGTTTTCAAATACACTTGGTGCAGAGGCACTCTCACAGTTCCTAACTCAATCCCTTGCACAAGAACATCATAACCAGTGTACGTCGAGTCAGTAAAGGGTAACACATCGTCTAGTATAAAGGACTGAGCAGCTCCAGTGTCACGCAAAATGGTTACAGGGGTATGTACATCGGCATCATCGAACGAAACAAAACCAGAAAACACAAATGGTTGGAAGGCAGGTTCAACAGAGTGGGCTGGCGGCGAGACATCAATAACACAATCAGCAACATTTACCTTCCTAACAGCCGAACGGGTATTCTTGCGCCGAAGCGCAGGACAAACAGATATCAGATGACCAACTTCATGGCAATAGAAACATTCCCTGGTTTCTACGCGTGGGGTAGAAACAGCCGTCTCAGGGGTCGGCACCGATCTAGGGTGGAGTTTACGAGGCACAGGGGTAGGAACAAACACGGTTCGATGGGTCAGTATGAATTCATCAGCGAGGGTGGCGGCTTCCGCAAGAGACGTCACCTTTTGCTCATTCAGGTATATAACCACACGATCAGGTACACAGTTTTTAAACTCCTCTAACAAAAGCAGCTCTTTTAGCTGGGCAAAGTTAGTCACACCACTAGCGGTACACCATTTATCAAAGAGGAGTGACTTCTCCCGAGCGAATTCCACGTGGGTTTGCTGGGCGGATTTACAAAGTTTTCGAAAATTCTGCCGGTATGCTTCGGGCACTAACTCATAAGCCCTTAAAACAGTGGCCTTCACCACATCATAATCTAGACTCTGTTCTAATCCAAGAGCCGAACATACCTCCTGAGCTTTCCCTACGAGTTTGCATTGAAGCAGAAGCGACCAAAGGTGCCTGGGCCAATTCAAAGTGGTCGCGATGCGCTCGAAGATGGGGAAATATGCATCCACTTCATTTTCTCTAAATATGGGCACGAGTCCAATATGGCGACTCACGTCAAATCCAATGTTCTCCCTTTCAGGAGATCGAGTTAAACCCAGCGGAGATTGAGGATTAGGACGCACGTTCTCGTCCGGCGAACCTACACCGGCACGAGCGGTGGAGCGAGCAGTTTCAAGGGGCGAGCTTACCTTCCGCGGCGGAGGAACAGGCTGTGCCTGGCCTACCCTCGCCCTTTGCACGGCAGCGTCCCGCTCTGCTTCCATCTCCAAAGCCCTAATCCGTAAGAGTTGGGCCTGGCAGTCCTGCCTCTTAATCTCCAGTTCGGTTTCTCTCAGCCGAATTGTGAGGAGGATCTCCTCCTTAGACGAGCCGAGACCTCCGGGATCCATGCGAGACCTAGGCACCGGGCCTTCTGCTTCCGCCAACGCAGGAGACCGGGGCGGGCAAGGTGCAACACCCGAAAGATCACCAGGCTCGGGCAGGATTCCTTGCATAACCAACTCGTCCTGCAGGACCTGCTTAATCACCTGCTTCGAGGCACCGACAGGGATCACCACGTTGAAGAATCCCGCTATGGCTACCAGGTCAGACTTCCTGCAAGCCTCAAATTGTTCCGCTGTGGGGTTCAGCGTAAACTCAAGCAGGTCGAACGTAGCCATACTAAACCTAGTTACACAAACTATCCCTACCACAGGTAAACTGCCAAGCAAACCCGAAAAGTACACAGCAACCGAGTGATACAGGCAACACAGGGGGACGATACAAAACAGTGAATTTCCAGGCAATAATATCCCGGACGAGCCCCCAATTCTGTTATGACCCTGTCTAGGGGTTAGGGTGTAACAGAGGAAGGGAATGGGGAAAGGGGAACGAGGGGAACACAGGGTGTGGTGTACAAGGGAACACACGTGGACAAAGGGGATATTTTTATAGTTTTTTTATATTTTATTCACGCAAGACAGACACAGAACAGCAAACCTGGTGCAAGAGCTTCAGGAGTGATAAAGGCCAAAACAATAAACAAAACCCCAACTACCGAACGAAACCCAAGTCTAACTGAACTACCAAAGAACACAGAAACAACAAAACCTATACCTAACTCCCTATCCAAATCAGTGGACACAAAGTATAACAAAACAAAACGGCAACCACTCCCTACGCACCAGATACATACACAAACACACATACAAGCCAAAGCGTAAAGTCCGAGGGGCGCGCGAAGTCGTAAACCAAAAACCGGGCGAGAGATCGAAAACCAGAAAGCAAACAAAACCAGGGCAGAAGTACAGAGAAGGGCAAAGCGAGAAATCGTAATCCGAGAAACCAAAAACCGTCATACACAATAATCAATCAAATAGTAAACCAAACACAATCCAAAATATGAGCAGAGCTCCTGAGGGTTCTTTCTGTCCGGCTTTTCACTTCCGCCGGATGGAAGTGACGGCCGGTTTGCGGGGAAACGTGGGCGGGGTCCAGACGGGGAGGCGGAGCAAGGGTCGAGCCGAGTGGTCCTGGTGGAGGGGCGGAGCGAACAACAGCGGGGCGTAACACCAGAAAATAAAAAGCTCAGTAAACCTAGTGTTAAACCTTTTTTACTTAAACTTTTTTTACTTAAATTTTTTATACTTATAACATTTTTATACTTATAACATTTTTATACTTATATCATTTTTATACTTAAGATTTTTATACTTATATACTTTATATACTTAAACTTTATATACTTATACTTTGTGTACTGATTCTATATACTTATTAATAAATAATATATTTATATCACTATTATTTTTAAAAGAGTTGCTGATTTTGTAATACTGCTGCAGCATTCTCCACATGCTAATCACTGCCCCACATCGAATTGGCACTTTGATCAGCCACGAATCACTTCACTACCCCCTGTTGAATGTTGCATCGTATGTTGTTAGATATTTCGTAGTAGTAAGTACTTCATTATTAGGCTGCACAATATTGGAAAAGATGTATTTCTACAATGAGTATTGCAGTATTTATTTAAATTGAAAATGCTTAAAACAAACCAATTTCTCACAAACACATCTATTCATGAGTGATTTAAACGGCAAGGATGAAAATGATTAGGATTACCTCTTATGATTAGCTCTTGCCAAAATAGGGCTTGTAAACTTTTGTGGTACTCAGAATTAACCCAAACAACTATGACTCTATAATCCTCTATAATCACTCTCACTCTGTCACACTTGAATCAAACTCCAGACCTCACATGTAATGAGCAAAGTTTTCTTCTTTATTCAGCAATGCAGCATAGTGTTCCAGCCACACTCGGGTACAATGCGCAATGCACCCCGCACCCAGAAATCAGCAGGTTAATATACTATAAGACGAATTCCTCTATATGGACTTCTAAGTCCTGATTGGTTACCAAACATCTGCAAACCAGGTTTCGAACATACAACAAACATAATACGCCACCTCTATTGGTCTACTTCAAGGATGTTCAACTTCCAATCCTCGTTAGGCCTAGGCCTCCTATGAGTCCCACACATAAGCCTGTCTATCCAGCCTAGGAAGGAGGGCAAAAACCCTAAACATTAGGGAAATTCCACTCCCAACCCAGCAAAAAGGTGCAACCCCCCCTTCGGTGTCCATGGCTGGCATGGCTCACAACGCTATCAGTAAGGGAAACCCCAACCCTATATTACCTAAATAAAGACTTCAGCGTAAACATATACAACCCTTATGGGTACATAACTTGCTTGTGTGTTCAAATGCTACCATACAACAAACTGCGTCTAGCATAGTACAGCAGCTACATTTCAAGGCCTCCTGCAGGTCCCCTTTCTCCCCCCGGCGATGTTCCCTTCAGCCCAGTTCTACAAGGTCTGTGGCCTGCAAAGCTGGTTCCGTGCAGGTGGCTGCGAGGCAAGGACACACGGCACCATCCCCAAAACAACAAAACCTGAGACACAAGAACAATCCCACAATGCCTCCCAACCCTGGCCTACCATCACTTTAAATTTCCCTTCCACACTTTGAAGTAATGTTAAACATATACTACATAATCCTGAAAAGGAGTGGTCACTAAAATTAAACAGCTCGCAGATCTTCACAATGCAAGAAATGCAAAGATGGAGAAAGCGAAGAACAGTTCACAGCCGGCTGGGCACATTGTCATCATCAAAGATTTTAAGCATGTTTATTTATATAGCACAATTCGGGCACAAGGCAATTCAAAGTGCTTTACAAAGACAAGGATACAATCAAATTAAAATGTCAAAATCACATTTCAAAGATAAGTAAAAGAAATAATAATGAAAATAAATAATTTTATTAATCAATTACAATGAACACATAATAATAAGAAAAAGCCAAAATAAATAAATAGCTAACTGAAAAGACGTCACATTTTAATGACAGAAAATGACTGGTGCTGCACTAGGAAACTCTGACCATGCAACAATTCATCTAATTCCAGCATACAGACAAAATCTGAAAACTGCTAAACCTGTTGTTACTAGAGTGAAACACTGAACATGTGGAGCAGTAGAGCAATTAAAATCATGCTTTGACTCAACAGACTGGAATGTTTTCAAAACTGCTACTAACAGCGTGGATGAATACACGGACACTGTAACATGGCACATAAGCTTCTGCGAGGACTCTCGCATTCCCAAAAAGTCTGTTGTCAGCTATAATAACGACGAACCATGGTTTACAACTGAACTCAGGCAGCTTCCTAAAACAAAAGATGAAGCTTACAGGAGTGGTGACAAAAACCTGTTCAAATTCTACTGCGGGTTTGAAAAGCCACATTCGCGCATCATACAGCCCTCACCTTTTCAATGGCCTTCTTCACACCTGGGTACCTTCACACCTCGCCCACACTATACCCAGCTCACCCCCCCCACGTCCAGCCACCTCCCCAGGAGAATCAACGACAGAGATGTAAACAAGATCTTCAGTAGCCAGAATACAAGGAAAGCTCCTGGTTCAGACTCTGTCTCCCCAGCCACTCTGAAGCACTGTGCAGATCAATAGTCACCTGTCTTCACAGATATTTTCAACCAGTCACTGAACCAGTCAGTGACTACAGACTGGTGGCTCTCACATCGGTGGTAATGAAGGCTTTTGAGAGACTTGTGCTGTCATACCTTAAAACCATCACAGACCTATCGCTTGACCCCAGGCTACAGTCTGCCTACAGAACCAACAGACCTGTGGACGATGCAGTTAACACTGGACTCCATTTCTTACTCCGACACTTGGAGTGCCCTGAGACATATGTTAGGATTCTGTTTGTGGACTTTAGCTTTGCATTTAATACTATTCTATTGGAGCTAATGCGGACTGAACTCTCACAACTGTCTGTGCCTGATCCAAAATAACATATTATAACCACGATGGCCCAGTTTTACGCTACAATCATTGAGTCCATCGTCACCTCCTCCATCACAGCCTGGTTTGGATCAGCCACTGAACGAGACAAGGCCAGACTGCAACACATCATCCGCTCAGCAGAGCGAATAATCGGCAGTAACCTGCCTACCCTCCAGACACTTTACATCACCAGAACCAGGAAACAGGCATACAAAATCTTTGAGGACCCATCTCACCCTGCTCACCACATCTTTCAAGCCTTACCCTCCATGAGAAGACTCATGGCAATCAGAACCAAGACCACAAGACACGCCAAGAGCTTCTCCCCTCAGGTAGTCTCTCTCATTAACCAAACCAGTCTCTGAATGGACGTTCAATTAATCGTCAGCTGCAGTGAAATATCCACCAGCATAACCAGTGAACAACTGATAAACTTCCTCTATGATTATATTCTGCACTCTTGCACATTATGCACACATACTGCAAATTCTGTATACATATTGCACTCTTGCACATATAGTTGACTTGGCTGCTACTTAATAACGGCACCATTTAAGAGCCCTTTAAATTATTATACCATTTATATAGTTTATATTCATACTACAATGATTACTATGTACACACACATATATAAATATCATAATACCATCATTACTACCATTAATAAACTTAATTATCATATAATTATCATATTACCCAATTGCCAGTCTATTGTTTATTACCTTTCTGCATATGTCTTTGCTAAATGTGGGTAACTCTCGCCAGTGTGGGGAAGCAATAAAAAAGGCCAAAAGGGTTATATCTCTAGGTGTGTGGAGTTTAAGTCAAGGGAGGTGATGATACACTTATATAATTCCTTGGTAAGACACCACCTAGAATACTGTGTGCAGGTTTGGTCACCATACCTCAAGAAGGACATTGCTGCCTTAGAAAAGGTGCAACGAAGAGCTACGAGAATGATTCCTGGTCTTAGAGGAATGTCTTATGAGGAGAGGTTAGCGGAACTGAATCTGTTTAGCCTTGAGCAAAGGAGACTAAGGGGGGATATGATTCAGGTCTATAAGATTCTAACGGGTCTGGATGCTCTTCAGCCAAATGACTATTTCAATATTAGTCTAAATACTAGAACTCGTGGCCATAAGTGGAAATTAGCGGGAGAAAAATTTGAGGAAGCACTTCTTTACACAGCGTGTAGTTAGAGTATGGAATAGTCTTCCTGCTAGTGTAGCGGAAGCTAAAACCCTGGGTTCCTTTAAATCAGAGCTAGATAAGATTTTAACAACTCTGAGCTATTAGTTAAGTTCTCGCCAAACGAGCTTGATGGGCCGAATGGCCTCCTCTCGTTTGTAAATTTCTTATGTTCTTATGTTCTTTGTAATGTCATGTAAAAGCACCACCAAGGCAAATTCCTTGTATGGAAACATATCTGGATTCCGATTCTACATCCTTCATCAGTACTAGAAAACTTCCATCCAGCGTTGCATTTCACTTTGACGCTGTCGCTTTTGAAACACTTTTCTGTGATCTAGCTCTTGTTTTGGTCACCGACTATCATCCAACAAAAGGTTCATTTCAGCTCTCCTAATCTGACATAAACCACACTCACAAACACTTTTGGGTTACTGTGTCACCGGGAAGGGATGGACTCCAGTCGGGATGGGTTTCCAGCATTTCCTATCCTGGCTGTTCTCTTTAGGGACAAACACAGGAATGGAGTCTAGTGATCACACCGGAACTTGACTTACCTGAACGGAGATGTATGGAGCAGACTCTCATATGCGCAGGGATGCTCTGGAATGCAAGGTCTTTACGCCCCACCGCTATAAGCTACGCCATCCGACGCCATTTCTTCAACTCTTCCACTTTTGCTCTTGTCTTTTCCAATCCAGAAAAGAGAAGAAACGTATACCGGTCCTGAAGACCGAAGAGAGACCCGAGTCGATATGGGGCTGCCGCTTAGCGGGTCGCCGTTAGCCGGGCCTCCGTGACGCCCCCGCGCAGAGTAGAATGCCCAGGGGCGTCGCAGCCACCGGCGTCCTCCCTGTCCTCCTGTCCTCTCAAAAAACAGCAATCATTTAAACAAACATGAGGGAAAATTCAAAAGGCAAAGATGAAGTCATGCCTTACCTCAGCACAGCTGCCCACCGCACAAACGACAGCGTGTCACCTTACTTTAAAAAAAAAGAAAAAAGGCGGGAAATTGGGGCCGCGCACGGACAGGGCCCCTCCCTCACACCACATGCGGCTAATTAGTTGGCCATCCAGAGGCACTCAGTCTATTAGTCACCCATTCAGTCAGTCAGTTCTGCCTTTCAACAACAGGGGGCAGTAGAGGTGCACCGTTCCCGGAAGCACTGCAATACCGGGTCGATGCCTGGAGCAGATGGGGCAAGCCCCACTTCCGGCTCCCTGTTCCAAAAATCCGTTTAATATGTGGTCCCCTCCATGGGGGACGTATCAAAATAACCTTTTCATACCAAAACAAAATGTAAATCAGCTCAAATACATGAATAATAAATATTATGCTTGTACTACTTACATTAACACATAATCACAATCTATAAGGCTGAAACATTCCCACACTATGCAAATCATGCCAACACAGTACAATAAGACTTTCAAAGATAATATTACCCACACACTCACAGAGTGAAACTCTCCGACACAAGAAAAAAAACATAACTGATAACATCGGGCTGATATGGTAATAATTAAAATGTTAACAACTAAAATGATTTTTAACGATTAAAAAACGTCTGTGAGCCCACCAATAAGCGCACAAAACGAACTCTATTAGAATCAATGATCCTTAATGTTACCTGTAAGCTACAGTTGGTTGAAGGCTCATTATCATTACCCCAGTTCCCAATAGCGTAATTCGCGTTTTCTTTTAAAGCAACATTTCATAGCAAACTACTTAAATAAACAGGTCATTGAAAGATCAGAATTTAAGCCTTACCGTTTTATCCCAGGACTCTTCCAAAACTTCTGGCTGTGGCCCTGCACAAGGCAGCATGGGTCACGTGTTCCACAGCAACAATAACACTGGGCTGCCCGCAGACGTGCCTGTCTGAAAATCGGCGTAGTGCACTCGGATATCGGCCGATGCGGATACATTAAAAAATGCTAAATATCGGCCCGATATATCGGTCGACCTCTAGTTGATAGACTTGTATTCTTAGCTAAAAACCTTTAGTTAGCAAAGCAAATAAAAAAATATATATTTAAGTTATGTTATGAACCAATCAGGGGGGTTGGTGTTGCAAAGCTGCTGTTTAAATGTGTTCAGCTTTTCTGTTTACAGGAATATGTTCTCTAATCTGTTTAGAAGATTTAATACAAAATATCTAAAAATTTTATTTCATTTTGTTTATTTCATATATTTAGCCATGATTATGATGACCAACACCAACACTGTTTTACTTTGGCACTTTGGCTAAGAAAAGTTGACTTAAAAGATTGTGAACCAAAATGCTTATAAGTTGTTTTATAAAAAATATATTTATTTTAAGTTATATTGTTGTAAATCAATCAGGGGGGTTGGTGTAAAGCTGCTGTTTTATTTAAAAATGTGTTCTGCTTTTGTGTTTACAGAAATGTTCGAATTTTGGAATAAAATATTAAGTAACCTTTTTGTCACTTGTAATGAAGCTTGCTTATTAGTGAAATTATTAATATGTAATTATTGGTAATTATTGACTTTAGCCTGGATTGATGGCTCTCAATATCGCAATATATATCGTTTGGAAAAAAATATCGCAATGTAATTTTTTTCCAATATCGTGCAGCCCTACTCTGCACAAGGGTCGGGCTAAAACGGCATCATACACCTTCCCAAAACACATAAAATCAGTAAGCTTGGGAATGAAATAGGTTAATCGCACAATAAACAGCACAACAGATCAAATAAAATGCTAATAAATGTTAATAATGTTAATATTGATGAATAAGTGCTACAGTGATCAACCAAAACAGTGCTCAATAAAATCTTTACGTGCCATTAAATAAAATCCATACCAAATAAAACACACACACAGAAAAACAAAGCACACTTACCTAAAACCCGAAGTGTCCTCTGTGTGCTTCAGGAAAGTGCATCACGTGAACCCTGTAGGATGGAGTGTCACCACCTAGACGTACCGGGGCAGCTTTCGCCTAGGATCAAGGCAGTTGGATGGATGTCAACTTACCTCTGGGGGTAGGTCGTTTAGATAGATGGCTGCTTCCTTCTGGGGGCTGGGGGTTTGGGTGAATGTCAGCTTACTTCTGTGATCAGGGTCTTTGGGTGGAAGTGAGCTTACCTCTGGGGTCAGGGGGTTGAGTTGAAAGCAGCTTGCCTCTGGGGTTGGAACATTTGGGTGGATGTGATCTTACATGAGGGGCCTGCATTTTTGGGTGGACAGCAGTTTGCCTCTGAGATCGTCTGCAGCCGCCCCCCCAACTTTCACAGCCAGGACCCCCTCCCTTCCCTAAGGTAGAATAATTCAGACATCCCAACCTGCAAAAACTCAGTTCAGTGAGGTGCCCCCAACCGCCCGACAAGGAGTGAGATGTAACTCCAACAAACTTGATTTCACAGTTTAATTTCTTCATTAATTTCCTCTAGTCAGCGCACTAAATTACGAAGGTCAATATTATGTATTATTTTGACAATAATATAAGTAGATTATTTTACCATTTATGCAAATTCCTTAATTATATTCCATTGCTACGTTACAAAAGTCTTCAAGGAGTCTTTCATGACAGCATTGGCAACTAACCAAGTGTCTAACTAGTGTAGACCTGAATAATACAGCACATGAAATGACACTTGTTAAACTCACCTCAACATGCATTTTACAGTCGTTTAAACCGTCATGAGCAATGCTGAAATCACTGTTGCTAACAGTACAGCACGCAACACTGTCATTATTTTCATCCTTATTAAACATGGATACACTTTCTGAAGTGAAATGCGTTTTATACTTCCGTTTTTTGGGGCACTCTCCGTCTGTCATGATGCTCCACTGAACCGATAACTTCGGTCCTCGAGAAGTTAAATAGAAGCCCGCCCACATTGAAATCTGATTGGCTTATTTTGCTTAGTAAACCAATCAGGATGCTGTCTGTCTAGCACGGGCTACAGGCACACACGCAGGGATCAACACATATATGCACGTTCTCTCTTTCTCTCTCTCTCTCGCTCATTCCGTCGTACGCGCGCGTCTCTCGAGTGCGCGATGCACACACTACTGTCTCGCATGCATGCTCTTGTTTACTTCCTCTTCTTTCCGGGATATTTTATTCAATTTGCGGGTATCAGGGAGTCGCTGTCAATATATGGGAGACTCCCGGAACTTCCGGGAGAGTCGGGATGTCTGGATAACTGCTTATTTGTACTATAATGATAGCTGTTAATTTTCAGGGAGCTGTGATGATATTCGAAATTGTGCAGGGTTATATAAGTACTGTGAAGCTGTCGTTATCCAGTTAAATGTTTAAAAATATGTATTATTTTATCATATTTTATGTATACTTTAAGCTTATTCACAGGTCTCTCCTGCATTCATCTTACCGTCCGTCCATGCCTACTTCAATGTAAAATCAGACAGATTGCTTAACTTGCAGCTGTCCAATTACGCGTACATATTTTATTGCTGCAGATAATTATTAAATTAAGGTAGGTAATACAACGCTGAAGGTTAGATGTATAGTACGATTACATATGTACAACATGTGGTCATTTCAGTCAGACAAACGTTTAAAATGGAAAACCAGCTTTCCGTTTTTACCGGCAATTTCCATAGCACGTCTTAGTCGAAGTACTACACTGCCATCTATTGGACAAGTCAGGTTACTGAATCGTGAAATGTGTCTGTACTAAAATGGATAATATCTTCAGTCATGTTTTCTTTTAGGACCACTACAAGAGGATTATCAGTATGAAGGTTTATCAATAAAAATAATTTATTAAACTAAATATTACAGGGCTCTCCCTGAAAATAAGACGCTCTTAGCTTCCAAAGGCAAGGACACATTCTAGTGATTTTCCAGGAGACTGGACCTAACTAACCTGGGGCCTTATTAAAAAAAACAATCAATCAATTCATGTTGAAGCTCACAAGGTGTGGAGAACAAGAAACACAAGTAAGGGAGAAAGGCAAGGTGCAAAGCATACACAAGCAGTGTAACGACATATCAGTTACAATGTATGATTAAAAATACATCATTTCTCACAGTATGAATAGTGGCCCGTTGCTCCTACTATAGCCTCACGCCTCCAGGGTCATGGGTTCAATCTGCACCCCTGCTGTAATAAACAGTGACATTATTACAGTAACATACTGTTTAAAATAGTACAATACTGTAGAAAAAACGCTTTCTGGGCAATATTTATGAGAACCTTGTCGATAAAATACTGTAATGTACTGTAATTCTGTACATGAACTGGAAAAAAATAAACTGTAGAATTTACTCAGATTGAATGATGTAACAATTTGCACTCACTTTTTTGGGTTGACTTTATACCAATTCTAAGAAACATTTTAAATAAATTAAGCTATAGTCTACCCACTGTCACAGTACTATCCTATAAGATTTACTCAAATCAATATTTCAATATTAATATTAATAAATTTTAATATTAACATTAATTAATATTTCAAATCAATATTTGTACTCACTCGTTTGGGTAAATTGGGATATTACTTTTTATGAGTAAAGTAAACCCAAGTTTAGCAAATAACATACCTAATGTATTTAAAGGGCCCTTTTCAGCATTCAACGCAAAGTGATACCAGGTTTGAAACAAGGGTCTTTGCCAGCATGGCCTGATACAGTTTTCTGTCCCTTTGGGAGTAAAGGTCTTTGCTCAAGAGCTCATTAATATGGCTATTCTGCCAAGACTGGGCTTTTCTGCAGCTGTGGTATATTTCACCCACCGTCATGAAGGAAACTCTCCCAAATACTGATCTTGCAAGATGTTCTCTGTTGAGATAAAAAAAAAATGGAATAGCTGTGATTGCTCATGTAATGCTTTTTGGGGTGATGTATTTGTTAATGTAAGGCCATTTTGATTACCCACACTTGGCCTTGTAGCCTTATATTTGCAGAAAAGAGCCTGAGCTGTATGTATATGTATATTTGCATAGCATGACATGGTACTGCCTTTGATGTAGTAGATTTTTAATTCACTGTTATGATGTTGAATAGGACAAGTGCATAAATCCCCAAATATATTGGCTACCACAGCTAAAACGGATCTTGGTGGGGTGTGTTGGTTCGTGCTCCATGGAGTGATCTTGGGTGGGTGGCTAAGATTGGATGTACATAGAATAAAAAACCTCAATGTCTTCTAACATCCCCACCATAAGAAAACACATTAAGTCCTGCTCATACTAATTCTGGTATCTAAACCATCAGCTTTTCAGGACTCTTTGGCAATTATACATCTCAAAACACACAAAGCCAACTGATACAGAGCAATCAGTTTAAACAACCAAAGGAATCCTGAAGTAAAACAAGCAATGATATGTGGTGGAGACTAATATCTGTGGCATTCCATTCTCAACTGCAGTGGGATTCTAAATATTATGTAAACATGGATATCCAAAAAGTAAACCTAATTAAAATCGAAATATTAAATGAGCAGAATGATTAAATTTGTTGTTCTATCCCAATGTAGGAATTATTAGCTCAAATAAATTTTAATATTCTCCACCAATATGTTTGAATTAATTAAAGTTTAATGAATTATTATTTAATGCTGATTATTAATCAATTGTTATGCCGAATGGTCGGCTCCTCCAAACTCAATTGCGGCATCCCTGTGAGTCTGTTAATGTGAGACTTAAATGGGATTCACTAATTACCAGTATCGCTTAGTAACCTGGGTTAGAAGGCTCGTCCAGCGAGCTGCATCACCAGGTAATGTACACGATTGGTAGCGAAGCTTCCCTCACGGCCAATGAGAGAGAGTCTCGCGATGTTTCAGGCGAGTTTGAGGTTCAGAGCGTGTAGCAAGATCACACAGAGGCAGGAACTTAGTGTGAGTACTCAATGACGGAGGCTGAAGTTGTGTAAAAGACATGCATTTATTCCTAACTAACACTACAACTAACATAAGACAGACATTACACCTAACACAAACAACAAACACGAAATAACGGAATAAAACAAACGATGTAATTATGAAAATGCAATGACCGGATTTAAATGAGTAACCTTAAATGGGAAATACTGTTCTGCAAAGCAAGCATAGTTTGTGGAAACACGACCCTAAAGTCTTATAGCAGGTTAAACAGAACAGCTTAAGTTGTTAGAATGAAAGGAAGTTGGTTTACTTGGTTGAAGAGTGGGGGGTGGTCTTGGCAGTTGATGGCAGAGCTGCTGAGCTGATGGCACTCAGGAAGGTGCGGCGTTTGGAGCAGTGGAGTGGAGTCCCTTTAGATTCTCTCTCCTGGTGAAGCTTTGTCTTGGGTGCTGTTCTCTGTTCAGCTGGGCCTTCACCGGAGGGCTTCTTGTGGGCTTCTCTCCTCCTGGACTGATGTTCTCCTTCGGGCTGGCGGTTATTCTCTGCGCTGGCTGGCGGTTGTTCTGCTCGCCTTTGTTCTGAGGTGCCAGGATTTTATGCTGTAAAGTTCATGAATAGGAATGACCAGGAATTCGACTCCTGGCCCAATGGCTGGCCATCCATTTGGCGGGCTTTCGGAAGGGGGTCTGTATCAGTCCTTTTGAGATTTATGGCCCGACTGATTCTCCCTTTACTGATGATTTTCATTAAGCTGTTATAACTTTTGATACATCCACTTTTATGGTAATCACTGACCAGATTTGCAATCAGGGGTGATTAACAATCAGTTTGACACCAAACATGCCATACCAGCTTCACAGGTACATACCTCATACCCTCTGTATTAATTGATTAAACAATTAATTATTTTATCTATGTGACTGATTCACATCAGGATACAGGTGTTTTGGGTTGCACCTCAACAGATGTTACACTTTGTGCGGATATTACATCAAATATTCATATTACAAACAGCACATCTTATCCATAGATAGGCGTGGCCGTTAGTTTGTGGTAATATCAATATAAGTTGCACATCTGGAAACAACATATTTTGTTTGGTGTGGCTTATGCCAATTCATCTTCTCCAGAATGGATAAGATACACCTTAATTCAGTTCTTTTAACATAGCATGGTAGAAACAAAGAAACTTGGTGACTGTCCACCAAGATCAGATAAGGACCACAAAGGAATGTTGGAAGAGAAGGGGGGGGGTTTAACAAAGTTAGGACACATTGGTTACACTAATTTTCCAGATTCTTCTGGTATACCATGAGAACATATATACAATGGTAGCTATACCTATCTATTTATTTAAATTTATATGTGTTCAAGTACAAAGGGGTAAAATAGGTGATACTCCGTGAACATGGTTATAAGGGTGGCACACAAAACACTAAGATTGTCTAAGGACACATACAAACATAACGTATCTGTAGATTGAGACTAGTAGTCGTGAGTAAATCAATATACAGGGTATACAAAAGCCAAACTTAAATGAAATTTCCTTTAGGGTGTTCGTCTGTTGGGTGAGTGAGATGTAAGGCAGAGTGTATGTGGAGGGGGGTTGTGTGCCAAGTCAAGGGCAATAAAAGTTGGAGTACTGGCCTCCCTTGTTATCTGTGTGTATGTGTTCGTGTGTGTAACCCCCCTTTGGTGCCTCTCGTACCAGGCTCGGCCTTGTCTCAGGCCACCTGGAATTTAGGCCCTGTGATACGTGCATGTGTGATCCTACACCAAGTTGTGATTAAAAAGCAATGAGGCTGCCGCCCATTATATCTGCTCTAGGGAAATGCACTTCTGCGGCCACTAGGGGAGCTCTCACCTTCTCTCAGCCCTGCTAAATAATGTTGCATAGTCTAACAAGCTTTATAATCTGTGTCAATGAGCAGTGCCTTACCGGAAATGCTTTCCCTGGGAATTATTGTAAACATGTATCACGTATTATAGGAGAAATACTTGTAAATGAATTAGATTTATTAACTGGCTCCTGAAATTAGGAATTGTAAATGAACTGACCTTAATGAGTATTAATTAAATTAATTCAGAGACATTGCAGTTCATTCCACATGAAAAGTTACAACTTAAGCTAAATCCGCTTAAATCATTTAGAGCATAGTCATAGTGATCAATGAAACACCTATATACACACACACACACACATATCCTTATGGGGACCGCTCATTCATTTCTATGGGGAAAATGCTAATGCTAACTTAACCCCTACTCAGCTCTAACCATAAGCATACAGTAAGTAGGCAACCAAAATACAAGAGTTTTTGCATTTTTAGTTTTTTCATTGCAGTCACGGATTTTTATAAAATAGAGTTTTCCCTTATAGGGACCAGGACCAGCTACACCTGTACTATTACACAGGCTACATGTGAAGAATGCGAGACAAAAAAGAAGAGCATTTAGACAGCCAGAGAATGTTAACTGCCAGTTTAATTATATTTATTACAGAGCTTATTGAATTGTTCAGTGAAATAAATCCATCCATCCATCATCCATCCATCTAGCAAACGGGCTGGTAGCCTCTCCTCAGCAGCATATGGCACAAGGTTGGTGCTCACCCTGGACGGGAGGCCAACTCAAATGTAATAGTGAATACTGAAAATAGGACAGTGGTGCGAACAGGAGAGATGATTATTTATTAATTTGTTTGTAATTTGATTAATTAATCACTTAATTCACGTTCCACAGCCACTTGTCCCATGTAGGGTTACAGGTCTCTGGAATATATACCTGAAAATAATGGGCGCAATGCAAGGAGGAACCCAGGAGGGGGTGGCAAACCCATCGCATGGCAGGGAATAACCCAGATGGGGACACCAGCCCTTTAGGAGTGCAGGGAATAAGCAGGGGGCGGTGCCAACCTATCACAGGGCAGGGAAAAAGCCAGGAGGGGGGTGCCAACCCATCACAGGGCAGGGAAAAAGCCAGGAGGGGGGTGCCAACCCATCACAGGGCAGGGAAAAAGCCAGGAGGGGGGTGCCAACCTATCACAGGGCAGAGAATCTCCCAGGAGGGGCGGCAGTCCATCACAAGGCATGGCAGTTCATTAGATCACAAAAACCTGCTTTGTCAGTTAGACTGCGAAAGGCATTCCTAAAACTCATTTAAAAATAATGAAAAATATTAGAGTAGCTGGTTGGATACAGAACAACAAATTAGGGTTATGAGCATCTCTCAGGGATCCACCCATCTATCTTCTAACCTCTCATCCTGGTGAGGGCTGTGGGGCCTGGAGCCTATCCCAAACAGGACAGGGCACGGGGATGGAGTACACCCTGGACAGGATGCCAGTCATACAGAGGACACATAGACACTAATACAGCCAACTGGACCACATCTACCTCTTCTAAAACATCCATATAGTTTCCTGTCTGTTTCTGACAGCTTTCACCATTTTTCTTTTGCTCCAGTTCTTTGTACTTTTTGAGGTCACAGGTTTTAGTATCAGTACATTTGCAATCTAGAGGAATGTTACCTTCCAACTATGAATTATTGTTTGTGGTCAAAATCACCCCATTTGTGTTAATTTGCACAAATTATAGTATAAATCGATATATTCCAGATCAATTTTTAAAGTGATTTCAAGAAAGGCCTGAAATATCATTATCGACCATCATGTGACCCCAAAAGCCGTTGGAAAGCCAGTAAGAGGCCCATATGATGCTTAGAGCTGAAAAAAGGACAATATGCTGTTTTTGTTAAAAATATCACAGTGCAGTTGTTTTAAAAATAAATCAATGGCTTTGCACAAATTTTTTTATGTGTTTTGTCTAATAAAAACCTGAAGTATCTGAACTTGAACCAATACTGAGCAAAATATCACCACTTACTTTTATGAATGTACGCATTATCTGTGATGTAGAATAAAACACTATGGCTCAAGAAAACAGTCCATTTCTGTATTTTAACAAGATAAATGTTAAAGTAAGAAAAGATGACAAAATATTTCAAACTACATTTTAGAACAGCAAAATCAAATATACTGTATACTGATAAAATTGCAAAAATATAAACATCAGTATATCAAACAAATAACACCAAAATCCCAAAGATGAATGAACACTGAACAATAACTAATCACAAACACTGCAAATGCTCTGCACAAGTGTGACAGAATGCAAGAAATGTAGATGTATGTGGTTTGCTAACATAACATACAAGTAGCACAAAGTGTGGTCGTCTTGCATCTGGTGATCCTGTGCGGGGACGTCATTCACAGAAAGCGTACAAAAATGGATGCTGATTTGTAAGTTGGGGCTTTTCTCCTCTATATGTGGGGAACCCCTGTTCAAACAGATGCAATTAACAGGAAACTTCTTCTAACTTAAGGTGTGAACTGCTTCATCTGAGAAAACTAGACTTAGGAAACAGGGAGCATCAGCGACAAGTCAATGACTGACATCTCATACAGCCATATTGCAAACTAATACACACATAATGAGGATACAACATGAAATGGTCTGGGGGAGGGGGAAACATTTCCACATGTAGGGGGATAGAGGCATTTAATTATTTACAGAAAATTCCGTGTAGCCAGTGTAGGAACCTGAGGTCAGTTTAACACAGATCACTGTCCGTGGTGCTGAAATCTCTACTTGATCGGCTGGTGCTGAATGAATAGGACGGCTGGCCAACATATCTCACTGTGTGATTCCACTGACTGGTACCTTCTAATGCATGGGATTTTTAACAATGAGGAAAATAATTTAAAAAAAAGTTATTACAGGAAACAATATTTACATGCCTGTAGCTTTCATCTCTCACGACAGGAAACCCAAAAACTATTACTTTGTCAGGGATCCGGGGCGCGAGAACGAGGCATGGTGCACAGAAAGGGTGGACGATCCACTGGCGGCTCCAAGAACAAAAAGGGGTTTATTAAATAAAACAGAAAACACTACAAACACAGCAAAAACCAAAAGGACCACGAGGGGTCAAAAACTAAAGGGGATAAATAAAGACTAAATAACAAAAACCTAATACACGTTGAACACTGAAAATCTCAAAACCATCAAACAACGACAATCAACAACACACAATCACAATCAATGAACCACTGGGGAACTGAACAGAAGCAGGAACTAAAATACTAAGGGGTAACGAGACTAACACAGGACAGGTGAGGCTAATTAACAAAGACCAGGGAAACAGGGCACGGGTGAAACTAATAAACTCAAAAGGAACTGATAACAGGGAAACTAAGAACTAACCAAGGAAACAGAAACTAACACTGGGGAATTACAGAAAAGGTAAAGACACAAGCAGGGGCACAAGGAACAAAACCAAATACAACGTCACCAGATACAGGAACTAGAAAAACTCAAATGAAACACTAGGGAGCAAAATACAAAGACAGAGGAGGTGGGACTCAAACACAGGACAGAAGGGTACACACAACTGGATGCTCAACACAAGACAGGCAACAGGGGAGAACAAAGACTAACATAAAGAACAGGATGACCAGCGACACCTGCTGGTCAAACGGGGAAGGGACAGAGTGGGACAACAGGAGGGGCTGACCCTGACAGAAATACAGTAAAACCGGTCTAAGTCGACACTCGCGGGACCAGCTTAAAAGTGACGACTTAGAGAATTGACGAGATACACCTAAGTCGACACTTCGGCGACTTATGTCTATCTCGCCGTTTTGCCGACTAGTAAATATAACACCATACCTCTACTACACCGCACTATACACGCGAGACTTAAGCCCAGGGAGCGACTAGTGCGATAGGTGGGGATTCCCCGTTTCTACATCGCCGTGGTGACAAGCAGGCGGCGGGAATGCAGCGATTGGGGTGTCGACTTACAGGTAGGAAAATCCATTCATTTGTGTTGTTTGGGATTTAGGTGACGACTAAGGGAATTTGACGACTTACAAGCGGCGATTTACACAAGGAATTTTAAAGGAAACATCATTAGGAAAAATCGGGACTTTTGCTTGAGCGTCGACTTGTGCACATTGACGAGTTACAAGATGGCGACTTAGACCAGTTTTACTGTACATTCATGTTATATCAAGTATATCACATACTCATTTAAAATCACAAAACACACCTGATTTAATCTCTATATTTTAATTATTTCAATAGTATTGCTTAATTACAGCAGTTAAACATTATCTGTATTACAATGGTACAGAAAAGTTGGGCTTTGGTTTCCTGAGAGAACTATGGCCTTGCCAGGATAGATGTCCTGTATGATTTGCGTTCTCTTTCATGCAATTATAGACACGTTTGTATTCATCTTCCTGGAGACCATCCATTCATTTCTGTGGTCAAAACACTTTTTTTAGATTTTTGATTGCAGTCACAGATTTTTTTAAAATTGAGTTTCCCTTTGGGGGACTGAAAAAGCTGGTCTCCACATCGTCAAAATTTCAGGTTTTATTGCATTGTGGGGACATTTGGTCCCCAAAATTTAATATATACATAATGCGCGCGCACACACACACACAAGTTGGTCTTCTTATCTAAATGGGGACTGTCCATTCATTTCTATGGGAAAAACCCTAATCCCAGTCACGACACCCTTAATCCCTACCCACCCCTAACCTTAACCATAAGTAACCAACCCAGATACAAGACTTTTGGCATTTTTACTTTTTTGATTGCATTCACAGATTTTTATAAAACTGACGTTATCCAAATGGGGACCTCAAAAGATGTCCCCAAAAGTAGGGAAATTTCAGGTTTTACTACACTTTGGGGACAGTTTGGTCCTCAAATGTGATCAATGCAAATCCACACACACACACACACACACGTTTGTATTCATTTCTTTGTTTGGACTCTCTATTCGGTTCTACGTGGAAAAACCCGAATCCCAACAATAACAACCTTTACCCCTCCAGCCTAACCTCAACCATAAGTAACTAGAAAAGATACAAGACTTTTGCCCCCCTTACAGCGCCATCCACCTGGCATTTCCCAGCTGGAGGCAAGGCACCGGAGCAGGGCAGTAGTGGGCAAAGTGTCTGATCTCTCCGCAGCTGCCATGGCTTTGCGCGTATAAGGTGCATGCTCTGTCCCTCTCTGCAGACGGAGCCCCCACATGCGCAGGTGCAGGTTTGGCATGAAGTGGCTGGCGACCGGCGTGATGTTGCAGACAGGGACAGGATTGCCTCAGTCCGCTCAGCCTCTGCCAAGGCCTTGGCAAGCATGGCCGGCGTCTGCAGCTACATGTGTTGGCACAACCGTTCCGGGTACCGGTGCCCTCAGCGGGGAGGCTTCTGCTCACTCTACCTGGTGGATCCATCGGGTTGCCCCAGGAAGGCACGCTGCCCGACTCCCGGGGTGCACATCCCACGCACTGGTGCTCCTGGCTGCCACTGTAGGAAGTCGTTGGGTCGTTGTATAGGAAGTGGTTGTAGTCTTCCAGGGAGGTTAGTTAAGAATATAAGAGGGGGGAGACAAAAAGCCCTAAGTACTAATAAGTGGGCAGTGTAAAAGGCCTACCCTTTGCTGTCTGTATTTAAATGCTAGGAGCAGTAGAAACAAAATTCATGATTTGAGGCCTTCATTTCATCAGACTCATGATATTATAGGACTAACAGAAATGTGGTTGAGTGACAATGATGGAGAAGAATATAATATGGATGGTTACATGTTGTTCTGTAGGGACCAGATAAGCAAGAAGGGAGGTGGTGTTGCAGAATATGTAAAAGAAAATTTGCAGGCAAGGGAGCTCACAGATAATAATAAACCTAGAGAAGCTACAGCACCCTCCACAATTATTGGCAGCCCTTGTAAATATTTTTAAAAAGGGTTAGAAAAAAATCTACCTTTTACTAAAATAGCTTCATCTAACACCGAAAAAATTAGAAAAATCCAACCTTTCATTGAAATAAATTTTTTCGAAGAAAAAAAAATCCATCAAGAAATAATTATTTTTAACAAAAATACTTGAGCCACCCCTGCTTTTAATACTTTGTACAACCTCCCTTTGCCAGGATAACAGCACTGAGTCTTTTATAAGGTTGGAGAATACCAAGCCGGGCATCTGAGTCCATTCCTTTTTAGAGAACCTCTCCAGATCAGCACTCTACTCTTCAGCTCAGTCCATAAGTTTACAGTGGGGTTCAGGTCAGGTGACTGAGATGACCATGGCAGAAGCTTGCTTCTATAGTCAGCTAACTATTTTTGTGTTGATTTGGACATGTGCTTAGGATCGTGGTCCTGCTGGAAGATCCAGTGAAGGCCCAGTTTTAGCTTCTAGTGTCAGTATTGTGTATGAATAAAATACAAAAAAATATCCCTTTGTCCACTGTTGTTGTCCAATCTTGTTGCCCTTACCCTGTTTGTCCCTTTATCCCCTTTCCTGTGAATACTGTTACACTGCAACTCTAGACTGGAGATCATGACAGCATCTTACCTATAGTTTTAAAAGAGATGAGGGATATTATTTAACTTTGCTATTTCAGAAATCTGTATCTGTTGGTGTGTTACTAATATAACACCCATATTCAAAAAAGGGGATAGAAGTAATCCAACAAACTATAGGCACTTGGAAAAGTAATGGAAGCTATAATCCAAGCCAAAATGGTGGACTACTCTTGGTGTGTATGTTGTTGCTGCCATGTCCCACTCTCGCAAATGTTGGGAAGCAATTAAAAAGGCCAGTAGGATGTTGGGTTACATCTCTAGGTGTGTGGAGTTTAGGTCAAGGTAGGTGAAGCTTAAGATTGTACAATTCCTTGGTAAGACCCCACCTAGAATATTGTGTGCAGGTTTTTTCACCTTACCTTAAAAAGGACATTGCTGCCTTTGAAAGGGTTCAACGTAGGGCTACAAGAATGATTCCCGGTCTTAGTGAAATGTCTTATGAGGAGAGGTTAGCTGAGCTGAATCTGTTCAGCCTCGAGCAAAGGAGACTAAGGGGGGACATGATCCAGGTATGTAAGATTCTGATAGGTTTATTTTTTTTCCATTACTGCAATATGTCACTCATGATTATATAACAGAATAGATGAAACCCTGCCTACATCTAGCTTTCTCCCAGGGGATTCACTATCCCAGTGTAATTCAATTCAGTCAGTATCTACTGAGATGCTTGATATATTTTCTTTTTCATTGCATTTTTGATGGACATAGAGGACAGTATTTGGCTGAGACAGTATTAGCAGTTTAAATACAGCTCCCCCTCATGACAGTGAAAAAGTCTGCAGGCCATTGCAGAGGTCTTGGATGATGTTCTCATCTATGGAGGTCTTTGGTGGCTGTCGTAACCAGTGTCTCTGCCTAGGCCAGTGGTGGGTCTCATATTGAGGTACAGAGAATGGGTCCTTCCGCCTTGCGGATTCCCTCTTTCCCTGAGCAACAGCTTCCCTCCAAGATGATGGGGGGAGTGCGGTGGACAGAACTGGGGCTTCTTCCCTGTCATGCACTTTCTGGACCACTGGCTGAGGCCGGACACACAGATGAAGTTGCATCCTCAATGTTAGGCCTCTGGAGACCAATTTCTTTAGCTGGCCTGTTGCACAGAAACATTTCTCTTTATTGTAAACTGTAAGATGATTACAGCAACTATTCTGCTGTTATTCAATCAGTGAGAATAATTTACATAGTACCGACCAATTTTTTAAACTTCAATTAACATCAGACTGTCTCAAACTCATGTTAAAAAAAGTTCTGAAATACATACGTTTATATACGGGCTGATGATAATGTTCCACTGCCCCAGCATCCACGTCTCCAGTACAGGTGCCAGCCTGGTTAGAGGGAGGTGATGTGGGTGGAGATTCGTTATCTCCCCAATCAATCACCTCATCCCACTTATTCCAGGCTGCCCAGTACTCATTATCTGTCCAGCTCACGGCTTTTTCCAATCGCCTAGTGCTGAGAGGAGAAACAGGTTTCAGTCAGACAGGTTGCACTACAGCTCACCAGACAACAGTAAAAACCTCTTAAAGAGCAAATACATAAGCCGGTTCTATCTAATAATTGTATTTAATAATAAAACAGTACAATCATCTAAGTTTTATCAATGTAGATGGCCAGAAAATTTTACTGTCACATATATATGTACTTGTTACTGTGACAGTACACTTGTTAACAATAATGCTAATATACTCACTGCAGCTACAGGATATATATATATATGGGGCATATGGCATACCGAGCATTCTCCGGTATGGTATTAATTCTAGTGCCACCCCCCTCCCCCAGTCAATAAAATGTATTGCTTAATGCCAACAAAGGGAAGGGTGAGTGCACTTGACCTTCTGAACATGATAACTGGTATTTGTTGCATCTTTTTATCACTTCACATATTGTCAAACGTTTAAATGCAGTTTTGGGTGTTTTTAGAAATCCATATTGCTCCCTCTCACGAGAGAGTAAAAACCAGTACAGTATCTCTGTTTGGACCAGTGGTGGGTCTCGTACTCAGGCACAGAGAATGGGTCCTTCCACCCTGTGAATTCCCTCATTCCCTGAGCGACAGGTTCCTTCCACGCTGATGGGGTGATGGTGGTTTCCAGAACTGGGGCTTCTTGTTCCCTGTCATGCACTTGGCTTTGCTGGACCAATTGCTGAGGCTAAGAATGAAGTCGTATCCTCACCGTTAAGCCTCTGGACAGCAGTTTCTTTTGCTGACCTGTTACATAGAAACACTTCTCTTTATAGTAAACTGCAAGATGATTACAGCAACCATTCTGCTGTTATTCAGTCATAGTACCATACAATTTTCAATCTACATCAGACTCATGGTTCGAATTATGGGGGGTACTGGAGGGTACTGTACCCCCCGATCAAGACCCAGACCCCCCCAAAGAGACAAAAATAGCAGTTTTGGGGGGTTTTTAACATTTTTCTTTTGCTGCAAAAAAAAAAAAAAAAGATAACCTCACCTTGTAGGAAAAGTTTATGTAAAACAATTTCAGACACCCCTAATGTGGACCGTACCATTTTAACCACCTCGGCGCTAGAAGCAGCCAGTCGGTTGCGTCATTCATTCTCATTGAGTGACCTGTTCATTGTGTTCGTCTGTCATAGTACTGTTTGTCGTGCATTGGTAAATGTGAGTAGCCAGCAGAAGTCTAGCCTGTTGAAAATGTGTTATTTTACAACCTTCATTTATTCGTTTAAGTGTTTCATCTACTAATGCAAGCTGACGTCATTATAAGTTGAATTACTTACCATTGTCCTTCTGAGGCAGATGTTCTGTCGAGTTGAGCTACTTTGTCCAGGTAATCTACTGTAGTGCTAATTGATAGCCCTAATCATAGCTTACCTCGACAAAGTAGCTCAACTCGACAGAACACTGGTACAGTCAACTTTAGTTACGTTAACTAGCAAGATGAGCTAAGTTCTCTATTTAAACCAGGCTTATTTGGTGAGGTAAAATCGATCATGGTCATTTTCCAAGGAGATGAACTCCATATGTTTTCGTTCTCATTTTATCACGAATAAATTGTGCCATTCTGAAATTAATTTGCCACTTAGCCTGTGTGGTTTGTTATTAGGCTAATATTAACGCATAAGAATGTCTAACGTCATGCTCTGAAAAAACATTACTATAAGTGAAACCTATAGGGGCAACGTAAAAAAAACTAGCTAACAAATAATAAGCCCTATTATTTGAATTTTAGTGGTATTGATTCTGCATTCCACAATTTCATATTTATAGACATTTTAGAAGCTTCATCTGATAGCCCAGATACTGTTTTGTTAAATATAGATTAGATTTTATTCACAGACACACTATGAGGAAAAGGAAAGATGGAGACATCAGACACTCTTTTGGTGGTAAAAGAAGAGTAAGTAGGAAATATTAGTGTTAAGAGCTACAGAACATTACACTAAAAGTATAGGTTACTTAATGTGTATGAAGGAAAGTGGTGGTCAGCAGAAAGCAGGAGAGGCACAGGAGCAGGGAGATGGCAGGATGAGGACAGTGAGCAGGCAGCAGGGAGATGGCAGGATGAGGACAGTGAGCAGGCAGCAGGGAGATGGCAGGATGAGGACAGTGAGCAGGCAGCAGGGAGATGGCAGGATCAGGACAGTGAGCAGGCAGCAGGGAGATGGCAGGATCAGGACAGTGAGCAGGCAGCAGGGAGATGGCAGGATGAGGACAGTGAGCAGGCAGCAGGAAGATGGCAGGATGAGGACAGTGAGCAGGCAGCAGGGAGATGGCAGGATCAGGACAGTGAGCAGGCAGCAGGGAGATGGCAGGATGAGGACAGTGAGCAGGCAGCAGGGAGATGGCAGGATGAGGACAGTGAGCAGGCAGCAGGAAGATGGCAGGATGAGGACAGTGAGCAGGCAGCAGGGAGATGGCAGGATGAGGACAGTGAGCAGGCAGCAGGGAGATGGCAGGATGAGGACAGTGAGCAGGCAGCAGGGAGATGGCAGGATGAGGACAGTGAGCAGGCAGCAGGGAGATGGCAGGATGAGGACAGTGAGCAGGCAGCAGGGAGATGGCAGGATGAGGACAGTGAGCAGGCAGCAGGGAGATGGCAGGATGAGGACAGTGAGCAGGCAGCAGGAAGATGGCAGGATGAGGACAGTGAGCAGGCAGCAGGGAGATGGCAGGATCAGGACAGTGAGCAGGCAGCAGGGAGATGGCAGGATGAGGACAGTGTGCAGGCAGCAGGAAGATGGCAGGATGAGGACAGTGAGCAGGCAGCAGGGAGATGGCAGGATGAGGACAGTGAGCAGGCAGCAGGGAGATGGCAGGATGAGGACAGTGAGCAGGCAGCAGGAAGATGGCAGGATGAGGACAGTGAGCAGGCAGCAGGGAGATGGCAGGATGAGGACAGTGTGCAGGCAGCAGGAAGATGGCAGGATGAGGACAGTGAGCAGGCAGCAGGGAGATGGCAGGATGAGGACAGTGAGCAGGCAGCAGGGAGATGGCAGGATGAGGACAGTGAGCAGGCAGCAGGGAGATGGCAGGATGAGGACAGTGTGCAGGCAGCAGGGAGATGGCAGGATGAGGACAGTGTGCAGGCAGCAGGGAGATGGCAGGATGAGGACAGTGTGCAGGCAGCAGGGAGATGGCAGGATGAGGACAGTGAGCAGGCAGCAGGGAGATGGCAGGATGAGGACAGTGAGCAGGCAGCAGGGAGATGGCAGGATGAGGACAGTGTGCAGGCAGCAGGGAGATGGCAGGATGAGGACAGTGAGCAGGCAGCAGGGAGATGGCAGGATGAGGACAGTGTGCAGGCAGCAGGGAGATGGCAGGATGAGGACAGTGAGCAGGCAGCAGGGAGATGGCAGGATGAGGACAGTGAGCAGGCAGCAGGGAGATGGCAGGATGAGGACAGTGTGCAGGCAGCAGGGAGATGGCAGGATGAGGACAGTGAGCAGGCAGCAGGGAGATGGCAGGATGAGGACAGTGTGCAGGCAGCAGGGAGATGGCAGGATGAGGACAGTGAGCAGGCAGCAGGGAGATGGCAGGATGAGGACAGCGCACAGGACCAAGTGGTGAGTTAGAAATTAGGCTGTACTTTACTACCATTATGTACTGTATCATCAAGGCAGATATTAGCCTAATAGACAAATATTCATTTCTGAAGGCTGTTGGAGCTGGGGGGACTGAGAGGGCAGGAATTACACCAGACTGCTGGACCAGACCAGGCTGTGTGTAAATGTATAGGCTTATTACTTTTACTAGTATACTACTTCTAGGATAATTCCTGAGAGTTAGCAAAACCAAATTCTTTTGGATAGGGATAAGGATAATGAGATCTTCTGTATTGATTCTCATTTTGTCGCATGTCCAGACCATGACCGTGTGTTGCATACATGTTAGTAAACACCCCTAGCGCATCTTGCACTCTTAACATTGATCCTGGTGGCGACTATTCGTATTGACGCGGTAGCGGACCATAATGGTCATAGAAGTGTTAAGAAGGCAGTACCCCCCAATTATGGAGGGGTAATTCGCACTCTGGATACAATTACAACACTAGCCATGTAAACGTATTAATTGGGGAATTCATTTATAAAGGCTTCGTGTGACCGAAAAAGATGCCAAACATTCATAGGCACATTTGTAAGAGGGTTTTGGGATTTATAAAGAAAAACGTATGCTGAAAACAACTCGCACGTTTTGTGAACGAGGCTGAAAGGGATGCAGTTTCGACAGAATCCTGTAGAGGGCACTGTGTATGCTAAATTGAAGGCTCCAGGAATGTTGTCGGCATTTCATTTCATTTCATGGTCACACGGCCATTGGCTCTGAAATTAAACTGTTCTTTTAAATAGAATTGCCACTGCCACTGAGCATCTCCTCTACAAGCAAACACTGGGGTGCCACCAAGACCAGCAGGCTGCTGGTGGCTCTGGGATGCAACCACTACTGAGGTCAGATGAGGGAGCCACTAATGATGGCTTGAAGACATATCAGTGTCAGAATGACATGACATGGCTTGTTTGTTGAACCTTGGCCAGGAATTTGAGAGCACACAGATCCAAGGATGGGGCACATATATGAAACAGAGGTACACCTGTGCAGATTTTGCCTAGGGGCCCTGAAATGACCCAAACATGAAGCTCAGCTTTCCAGGTGCTGAGGGGAAATAGTTTCAGAAAACTTTTATTCTAGGCACAAACTTCTGTGGAGGCAGGACGAGTCACCAGCTTCTCACTTCAGTTATTTACACGTAATGTTCATCTATCAAAGGTAAGACACGTAGTTTGAGATAAATGTAGAACTACAGGATAAATTTACAGTTATACCGCCAGGTGTTTTCATAACAGCTTGCTTATAGCAACATTATCACTAGCATCGCTCACTTGGTAAGAGGCTGAAGCTAGGTTTGCCGCATAGCCTATGTGTCCATGGCTTGTATAGTTTTTTGTCATAACGTTAAAAATTCTTGTCAGTCCGTTTCTGACAAACTTGTGTTGATCAGTGACCTGAGCATCGCTCACATGGTAGAATATTATCTGTCTGAACAATTATAAATTGCACTGACCAGAAAAGCTTGAGTGTTGATAGTATCACAGGCAGAACCATAAATGATTTTTGGTAACATTTTTTTTGTTTTAGTCATTTTTAAACACATTGACAATGCATTATTATGCATTCATAAAGCATTATAAACATGGCTATATTTCTAAAAGGGCATAAGAAATTGCCATGTTTATTATGCACTATGACTGCCTTATGAAGCTCTCATCTATAACGCACTATAGATACCTTTGTAATACAGTACAATAGCTGTATTATTCCGAGCATCATAATGCATTATGAAGGTATCTATAGTGCATTCCAGATGAGACCTTCATAAATCATTCATAATGCATAATACACATGGGTATAATGTGTTATGCCTTTTGATAAATAATTATAGCCATGTTTCTAATACTTTATGGATTCATTATTATTAGTTATGAATGTGTTTATAAATTGCTAAAGCAATGGCCTTAAGTAGTGTTACCTGATTTTTGTTTACAAATGTAACATTTTTTGCTGAGGGGCTCTCTAACCCCAAAATGGCCTTAGATGAATTTGCAGAGACAGAATTCTTCCAGAAGGAGCGGGAGGCTGCCAAGAAACGAGTGGAGAAGAGGGTGGAGAAAAAGAGGAAAAGGCCAGACTCACGACAAGCAGGCCGCCTTTGCAGATTCTGCCGCATGAACCTGAAACAGGGACCAAACAGCTAGCCTGCACAACCACACCGGCTTCCCTGGAATGGCAGGGAAATGCACTTACTGCCCATCTAAAGTGAACCGGAATGAGTTTCAGGCGTCTCCTTTGTTTAAGGCAGAGTGATAAAGATGGCTAAACTTAATAATTTTAATTTAGTCATTTTAATGTAATATTTGAATGCAGGCCTTAAATGATCCATATTATTTCAATAAGGCCTCCCTTTAGGGGTATAGTCCATGCTTTTACGTTTGTGTAAAACAAACCAAACAAAGGACACGGCCGCATGACCCCACGGCGCCGAACAAAGAAGCACTGTGGGACACACGCCGGCGTCCGAAACAGTCTGAGGAAACGAGCACATCGCCCGCCCCTGCCCAGAGTCCCGCTCGCAAACGTCCAGTCTAAACTAGGTGACCTAAGAGTGAGGTTGGGGTTCCAGCGCGATGCAAGAAACTGCAATATATCACGTTTCACGGAAACGTGGCTGACCCCCCTGGTACTGGATCTAGTGGTGACTCCGTCGGACTCTTTCTCTCTTTTTCCTGTTTCATAACTGCTTGCTCTTGGTCATTTAGTACTTGCTCTTTGTCCATGAAACTATGTCATAAATAAAAAGGACATTTAATCGAAATATTACATGCTGATTTTTTTCCTGGTTAAATAAAATCGATACAGCAGATTCTTTTCTACACACACGACTGCTTTTTTTGTAACTTAATTATGCCATCTAACACGATAGGTTCTCTGTCATAAGAATATTCCAATATGTTGGTTGAGATTATTTAAGCGGTACATCAACAATCCGTGGGGGGGAAATTAATGATAATTAAACTTTGACAAACAAGGGCATAGCTGAAAAATCAGTACACTGCTAGTGAGTTACTGGCAATATAGCATAGAAATTTACTAGTCAGCTGTGCTAAGAATCAGCTAAACTGAAATGGAAGGCTTGTAGTATAAGGGAGAAGGTGAAGGAGAATGTTTTATGTGTTTTAAGTTGATTAAGCAGGGAGGAGCACTTCTCTTTCTCACATAGTAAAGGTTCATTCTCTCTTCAAATGATTGCTTGCAAATTTAAGGATCTAGGAAATTAGCTTAAAAAATATAATATTATAATATAAATATTATATATATATATACACTCACCTAAAGGATTATTAGGAACAAAATACTAATACGGTGTTTGACCCCCTTTCGCCTTCAGAACTGCCTTAATTCTACGTGGCATTGATTCAACAAGGTGCTGAAAGCATTCTTTAGAAATGTTGGCCCATATTGATAGGATAGCATCTTGCAGTTGATGGAGATTTGTGGGATGCACATCCAGGGCACGAAGCTCCCGTTCCACCACATCCCAAAGATGCTCTATTGGGTTGAGATCTTGGTGACTGTGGGGGCCATTTTAGTACAGTGAACTCATTGTCATGTTCAAGAAACCAATTTGAAATGATTCGAGCTTTGTGACATGGTGCATTATCCTGCTGGAAGTAGCCATCAGAGGATGGGTACATGGTGGTCATAAAGGGATGGACATGGTCAGAAACAATGCTCAGGTAGGCCGTGGCATTTAAACGATGCCCAATTGGCACTAAGGGGCCTAAAGTGTGCCAAGAAAACATCCCCCACACCATTACACCACCACCACCAGCCTGCACAGTGGTAACAAGGCATGATGGATCCATGTTCTCATTCTGTTTACGCCAAATTCTGACTCTACCATTTGAATGTCTCAACAGAAATCGAGACTCATCAGATCAGGCAACATTTTTCCAGTCTTCAACTGTCCAGTTTTGGTGAGCTCGTGCAAATTGTAGCCTCTTTTTCCTATTTGTAGTGGAGATGAGTGGTACCCAGTTGGGTCTTCTGCTGTTGTAGCCCATCTGCCTCAAGGTTGTGCGTGTTGTGGCTTCACAAATGCTTTGCTGTATACCTCGGTTGTGACGAGTGGTTATTTCAGTCAAAGTTGCTCTTCTATCAGCTTGAATCAGTCGGCCCATTCTCCTCTGACTTCTAGCATCAACAAGGCATTTTCGCACACAGGACTGCCGCATACTGGATGTTTTTCCCTTTGCACACCATTCTTTGTAAACCCTAGAAATGGTTGTGCGTGAAAATCCCAGTAACTGAGCAGATTGTGAAATACTCAGACCGGCACGTCTGGCACCAACAACCATGCCACGCTCAAAATTGCTTAAATCACCTTTCTTTCCCATTCTGACATTCAGTTTGGAGTTCAGGAGATTGTCTTGACCAGGACCACACCCCTAAATGCATTGAAGTAACTGCCATGTGATTGGTTGATTAGATAATTGCATTAATGAGAAATTGAACAGGTGTTCCTAATAATCCTTTAGGTGAGTGTATATATATATATATATATATAATATACAGCTGCAGACTCTTAATGCCACTCTCAGGCCCCTTCCGTTTGGTGGACGCATGTGCGGAAAACAAAGAAAGATGTACTTTATCAGTTTCACAAGTTTTCAAAGTAGAGTTGGATGGCACCTTTAACCTTAAAGGCCTGTTTTTGCGGCAGAATGGTCATGCAGTTTAGGTTTAACACCAAAAACATGTCCCTGTGCTTGCATCATTTAATGAATTGCCCCTCTATGTTTTTTGCATTGCACTTGAGAACTGAAGAAACCTTTAATTCAATGGCAAGTCCACTACAATTCTCTACATGTACATGAGTTTAACCAATCATTATTTAAGCTAATCAAATTTTGTTTCAAACTTCACAATGTTTTAAATAACCACACAGACACAAACCAAATGCAAAATAATCCACATTTATTTATATCTTAGTCTTATCTTATTCTATGTTACCTTAATTATACAATTTTATCTTAACCTTATCCTACCTTATCTTACTCCTATCTTATTCTATGTTACCTTAATTATACAATTTTATCTTAACCTTATCCTACCTTATCTTACTCCTATCTTATTCTATGTTATCTTACGTTATACAATCTGATCTTAACCTTATCCTACCTTATCTTACTCCTATCTTATTCTATGTTATCTTACGTTATACAATCTTATCTTAACCTTATCCTACCCTATCTTACTCCTATCTAATTCTATGTTATCTTACATTATACAATCTTATCTTAACCTCATCTTACCCTATCTTAGTCTTATCTTATTCTATGTTATCTTACGATATACAATCTTATCTTAACCTCATCTTACCCTATCTTAGTCTTATCTTATTCTATGTTATCTTACGATATACAATCTTATCTTAACCTTATCTTAAACTATATTAGTCTTATCTTATTCTATGTTACCATATGTTATACAAAATCTTATCTTAACCTATATTAGTCTTATCTTATTCTAATCTTATGTCATACAAACTTAGGATAAGTTAAGGTTAAACTATCTTAATCTTATCTTATCCTAAGTACTTGTGAGATCTCTCACCTAATTATTTACAGGTTCTATGAAAAACTATTTACATCACACAGATAGCCCATCTCCACAGCCAACTCCAGGACCCCGGGGATGGCACTCAGCTGGTACAGCGCATCATTAGGAAATATCACCTCAGCTTCATCAACCCAATTGTCAACATACGTGTAGTGAGCCTCTAGGTTTTGGTCCCTCCCCTGCTTGCAGATGGAAATTGCATTTAAAAACTCACTCCAAAACTGAATACACCAATGGTAAGTTAAGCACTTGGCCTCATAGGTCATTTTAGGGTAGTTGCTAAGATAATAGTTATGCAACTTATTGAATCTTTCCATTTTTTCAAAAACAACAGAAGGGCACATAAATGGGGGTGTCGGACCCGTAACCAGCTGAGATGAGGGGTGCGCTGGAACCTGATACGGAGGGGTGGGATGAACCATGGCTGGAGCTGAAGATGGATGTGGGGCTGGACTTACATGTGAGACTACGTGTGGTGACGGAGGAGGAGAGTCTGTAAAAAAAGATGGAGATGGAGAGGAGACAAAAGAGGATGGGATGGGTGACGGAACTAAGAATGAAGTGGAGGAGAAGGCCGGTGAGCAGGGCTCAGGCTCAGGCTCTGACATAGATGGAGTGCGACACAGGATGGTTGCAACCTCGTCGTCACTCTGGGTGAGATCCTCACACGGGATCTTCTCACCCACTTGGGTTGAGTCAAACGGGTTTCCCAATTTGCAGTTACTGAAGCGTACTAGATTCTGTACATTTTTTGTAAATGGCCCCTTTTGTTTTTTACACCAATTTCTACGTCCTGACCGGCCTCCCACCGTATTTCTACGGCGTCCTGAGCCCTGCTGACCCCTGCTGGTTGCCACCGGGGAGGGAGTAGACGCAGTGGCGGCAGACATGGTCATGGAGCTGGGTGCCGGCGGCCCAGTGCGGCATTTCCTCCGATGGCCTCCACCACTGGTGCTGGTTCGTCCTTTGGGGTTAAAAAGACAGGGGACAGCACATTTAAATAAAGTGAATCCTTATGTCACTCTACAACAAAACTACATCACAGATATCACACTTGGCAGTCAGTATTGCACATTGAGAAAAATTCTGCCATCTTATTGGATACAGGAAACGCAAGCTTGGGAGACTTATGCGCTGGTCTTGAATCGGGCCGCCTGCGTTTCAACAGGGGAACTTGACTTATAAAAACACACCAGTTAGTGCACAGATTCCCTGATATGCAGAACAACAGCGAAAAACCACACTGGAAACTGATGTAACTTATGCATTATTACACCAATGTTGAAATGCTTTCCTCGCCCTAGTAGCATAAAAGCCAATCTAGTTTATTTATTTTTGTTTTGTTCAGGCTTTTTGACAAATGAAGGCCCTTTTTAGTAGGCTAGTGTCTAGTCAAAGGTGTAAACTTAAGAGGAAAATAAACTATTCTGACTGTGCCATTAATTCTCTTTTTTCCCAGTTACTTTGCCAATATTGTCTTTTTATTCAATTTTGATAGTAATTTGAAATGTTTTAATTTAAATTATATCTCCACAGCTAGTTCTGGCAATAGTTGAAGTTGTCATGAAAAATAATAACCCTGTACCATATGGGGCGCCGTTTGTAAAGTTACGAAACATTTTTGTACTTGCCACTTTTTCAACATTTAGTGCAATTTTCTGACATTTAGCTAGAAGTCAATGGTGTTGTGGATCATCATATTTTTTGCTGTGTAGATTATTTGCACAATTGTTCATCATATGTAAATAGAAATGGTATGTCTATATATAAATATTAAATGTAAATGTCAAATATAAATGTTAAATGTAAACGTAAATATAAAAGTTAAATGTAAATATAAATGTTAAATATAAATGTTAAATGTTAAGTTATATCTAAATGTTAAATGTAAAAGTTAAATGTAAATATAAATCTAAATGTTAAATGTAAAAGTAATTAACTTAGCGAGCTAATTCGTCGTTACCGCCCATTTCTATGCAGATGGGCGTGGCTAATTTGCATATGTTCTCAACATTTAGAGTCTACATTTAACATTTATATTTAACATTTAAATTTAACATTTATATTTATATTTACATTTAACTTTTACATTTAACTTTTAAACCAAAGACCAAATTTTCTGGAGATGTTCATGACATTATTTACTAGATTTATTTAAAAAATTGATCAATTTTGAAATACAGGTGTTTTGTTATTGAATTTTTAATACTTTAATAACCCATGGTAATTATTCGTATGGGGATGGCATATTATTTGTTCAACCTATAGAGCTGGACAATAGCTTTAAAACAATATGAGGACCATTTCTGTGCAGCTTATATTATGGTAAATATAGCCAGTCAAAAAAAAAGAAGTTAAAACTTCATCCATCCACACATCACAGCGACAGATTTTACTGATTTCATTATACAATACAACAGACATGCCGAAAAGAGCCCCGTATTTTTACTGCTTCATGGTAACAAATCACCGTTTGCCTAAAAGTCAACCATTTTATTATCTAGTATCCTAAGACATGTAGTTCCAAAATAAGATAGTTATCACAGACTGCAAGATTCAACAAGACCAGCCAACCCTATTCTGACTTTCATTCTTCGAGTGCTGAGCTATTCTGGGCATCACTTTGCCGTCCTTACCATGGCTAACTGAACCGGGGATGTCTTCCGGAGCAATCCGGACACTGACTGCCCCATTTGGCAGGAGCCAGTCGATTCTCCAGAGGCACACAGTGGCGTTCAGGGCAGACATCTCGATCACGTCTTGTCTCTCGCTGGGAAGCTGCAAATCTGAGCTGCTTTGAATGTTCAAATCAAATTAACTCGAAGTGCAACTACAATTGTTATGATGCGGTTGCTATGGTACTGTGGCCAATTAGTGTCAGCGCACTGCAAAGTCGTCAAACACTTTAACCAAATGACAACACACACGATGTACATTAACAAAAGCGCGGAAGATTTTCTACGACGGATTATGGCTGTTTGTAACCTTCAGCATTTCATCTTGCACTGAGAAACATTGTAGCTATAAAGTTAGCCGATATATATATAGTTGTGCGCAATATTGTGTGTGACTCCTTACTTTTCCAGAACATGTGGCATCCGTATTATAACATCCCTTTTCTGACCACATTGCCCCTTCATTTGGAGAACTGCGCCGAGATGTCCAGACACGCTGCTGGAGCTCTGCAGTGGCCCCCGTCCGTCCACGTGAATCAGACAGTGGCAGCGTGGAGAGGCTTTCCTGCTTTTCCCAAAGCAACCCAATCTACTAATGAAGCCAAGGTGTTTCTCATCCACAGGTCTCTCTATGACTTGATAAAAGGTCCAATAATGCTGGAAATGATTGACCAGAAATTGCTGAACTGGTACTTGTCTCTTCCAGTTGAAGACCGACACCTCATAAAGGAGGAAGGAGGTCTACGTGTTTTTCTTCAGAAACACCCAGCGCTTGGTGTAACGGGAGATGTAGTCTATATAAAAGAGGAAATCAGAGGAGTGCACAGAGCAGAAGAAACTCCAGCCTTGCCTGAATCTTCTCACTGCAGATCTTCTCAGTGCTGCTGGTGCTATACACCAAGTGCTTCCTCTGCTGCCAGGATGTGCAGTCAGTCCTGCAAAGCCAGGGAGGGTCCGCAGGAGGCTTTTCTGTCAGTGGAAGAAAAGAAGCTGGTCCTACTTCCAAACGCCTTTGAAAAGGAGCTAAATCTCTGCGGCTCGGATGAGAGCGTGATGAATGGAGCAGGAAAGGCCACCAGTCAGCAATGTGACTACAGTTCTACTAAGTGGATGGATGTTGAGCATCGAGGAACTGTCCAAAGTGGAAATGACCCAAAAAAGCAGTATCCCGGTGTTATTAAAGAGCAGTCTTTTGCTCATGGTGCTGCGGAGGTGTTCCAGTGGATCCCGGAGCAGAAAGGTCATCCTGAGAACATGGAAGACCTGATGCATCTGCAAGATCCTGATTTTGGTGCGGTGGAAGAGGCTGGATTCGGTCAAAAATTTACAGAAGGAGCCAGTCAGTCTGCATGTGAAGGTTGTTTTCCATGGACTGTCCAGGACAAGGCAAGAAGCAGCGGGCCTGTAACATCCCAGCGATTCCAGGCTGTGGATGGCAAGGTGGCAATGAACCAGTCTGAAGAAATTAATGGTGACCTCAGGGGCAATGTCATGTCATCAAGTGACAGGCAGAGTACGAGAGTGAAGAAAATCTGCAGCCTGGAACGCCAGATTGTACTGTGCGATGCCGTTGTCAGCACAGACCTCTCCACAATGGACCAGGATGTCCAGACGCTGGCAGTGTCTACAGCTGAGAAATCCACCATCACAGATGTCTATATGGCTGACCTGGACTATTTCAAACAGGAATTCATCAGATTAAAGCTTGTTGAAGCAGAAGTAGGGACACTGAAAGATAAATTGAAAAGCTTCGAAGGGAAGGAGCGTAGTAGCCACCAGAGGGCAGTGCAGGCTGAACTGAGCCTCTTGGCCCTGCAGCATGCAATGTGTCAGCAGTACTGCTGGGGGCGCTATTGCACTTCACTGGAAGGCAGCCGCTTTCTTCTGGGAAAAAATGTTATGCCGGAGAGCATGATTGAAGTTCTTCAGATCCTAGCGGACAACTACCAAGAAATGAGGAAGAACATCCTATCTGGAGTGCCCCTGGACCAACTCCGCCCTTTGTCCGTGGACTGTCAGAAGATCGCCTCTGAGGGGTGCTATATCCCCACGGAGGGAATCAAGTCTGTTCCTGAAAACGAATCATGCTTCTGTGAAGAGTCCATGTTGACTGAAAGCTCTGGGGGTCTTGAGTGCAGGATCAACACCTCCCTGAAGGAAGGACTAAATGAAAAAACGGAGGCATTCACCCATCAAGATAGTAACCTATTTGGGAAGAATCTTGCTTTGCCGATTAGGACCACAGGTGCACCAGAACCAGAATCTAGCACAAATCAATCCAGACAGGAGGGAGAGAAGAGCCACAGCTCAGCAGCTGCAAAGGATAGTGAGATCCAGGGGGAAGGATTTTTTCATGAGGAGAAAATGGATCAGTACTTCCTGGGTGTCAAAGACCTCCCTAATGACTCAACTGAGAATAATGTTGACCAGTTTGGAAAATATCAGCCATCCGGTGTTAAAACAGCAATTTTCTTCAAGAATGTCAGGACGGCCACTGTATCAGTCCTGGCTCCCAGTGCTCCTGAAAGAGCAGTCGAAAACCTGAACAGTCATGTGGTTAAGGGACAACCCATCGAGGGCAAGCAGATCCCTGATGGTACAGGGATAGGCCTGCAGAAACAAGCATGCAGTTCAAAGTCCTGCAGATCTGTATGCGACACACCTGCTGTTATGGCTAAGGGTCTTCCACAGCCCCTGGAGAAGCTTGTGAATGTCCTGGAATCACCCACATCATCCGGCGTCTTTGTGCCCAGACGCACCATCGCGGACGGCTTCGGCGCCCTCATGGCGCAGCTGTCACTGCAACACCCGGGAGTGGCCCAGAGGAGCATCATGGATGCTCTCCTGAAGCTGCTGGCAGGACGCAGCGGCTTCCTCGGCGACCTGCCACAGGAGACCATCGTGGAGATGACATCCAGCCTGCTGAAAGCTGCACCCTCAGAAGAGGTCAGTTTGCAAGTGTGATTGCATCTGTAAAGGTATATCTGTATGTATATCTGGCAGTAACTAATAATTTTAGTTCCTCCTGACCTGACTTGCACAGAGGCTCAGTCAAACATTATTGATAATCTGATATGTTGCCTGTATACCATCATAAGCGGGAAGTGCACTGATTCATACCATAGGGCATCAGCACAGGAGTCATTTCTGTTTTCAACTTGCTTAATCTTTTTTTTGTGTAGAAATGATCCTAAATGGAATGAACCAGCTGGAATGCTGTAAATGTTGCGTTTAAAGAAAATGGTCATTTACTTTGAACAGTCTTTTAACCGATAATGCATATTTCTCTTATTTTCTTTGTTTTAGTAAGTGGAATTTTTTTTCCTCCCTGGAATTTGGGGTGCTCAGTGTTCACATCATGGTTCTTTATTTGACATTGTTCTTAAAATCCCCAAAACTTGTTACATTTGGCATTACTTAAATAAACCACTAAGAAACGTTAAAAAAAAAAAAAAAAAAAAAAACAAAAGCGCGGAAAAATAATAGGAGCACCGCAAATTTAGAAGACACGTTTAAAAAGAGAAAAGCGCTGCAGATCCGCTCACAACACAGTTGCTAAGTTTCCGGGTGACAAAGAAACCAATTGTGGCTGGGCTGTATATCGAATATGTTTACGCAATACAAATATATTATCCAAAACAAGATGTAGAATGACACAATACAGGTCGTGTCTGTATAATTGATAAATATATATATAAAAATACAATTTGATCGTTTGTTAAAATTATTAGGTCGCTATTACAGTAATTGAATACACAATTTCTTCCTGGTAGCAAGTAACGCGAGAGCTGCGGTCGTGACCTTCCACAGACTCCCAGAATTCATAGCGACAATTAAGCGACCCATTCAGTTAGTGGAAGATTTGATGGAGGGGAATGAGCGGGAGACGTTCTTATCTCACTTGTGGTTTTGATTTACAACTGAATATTTAGCACAGTTGGAAATTTTGGTGTAGTGCTAATATTCCTAAGAATCTAGGGATATGTCGATACACTTATTGCGATGTTGTGTTTTTCGTACAGGTATCGGTTTTAATTAATAGTTTTCATGGAAAGGTTCCCGCGGTGGTTTATTTTCTGCTCTGTCTGACCCCCGGACAGTTAGGCAGCAGGGCTGTAATTAATCTTCAGCCATTTCACTCTTCCACTGTAGCAACGTCAACTGAAGAATTATGAACAATGATGGAGGCACATTCGCAGCTGTTCCGAGCTTTCCAATGTTTCTCTGACTATGTTTTACTGGTTTCTTTGCTTCCAGTACCAGTATTTTATTCATCTTTGTTCTTCTTTACTGTTGGTGAATATTTCTTTTATTTCATATTGTATTTTACTTGTGGTTTTATCCTTAACAGGCTTGCTCCAAAGACATCTTATTGTATTTGCACAGTGACAGTAACGCTGTCTTATCTTGCGAGAGGAAGTAGCATAAGGCTGCACTGCTAACCTTAGCATTAGCTACCTAGCAATGTTGGTAGTAACGCGTTACTGTAATTCCACTACTTTTGTCTGTAAGGAGTAATGTAACTAATTACCATTTCAAATTAAAAAACGCAAGGTACTGAAATTTCAACGGACTCGTTACCTTTGTCTTGCGTGAAAATATTAATGGATAAAGGCAGCATGTTCCCCTAATTTCCTGTTTATGATGTAACGCCATCCGACCTTACCGTGGCGCAATGAATGGGTGATATTATAGGTACGCTAATAGGTACAATTAGACAGTTGTATTGTCTGGCACTGTCACAGCAGCAACACTAAAGTAATATAAGTACCCAGAGAGCACACATGCATTAGCACTATATCTCCGCGGTGCTTGAAAATCCATCGGCAAACATCTCTGTTGCAGAAACATCACCATCGAACATTTGAGCCCATATTCCCCCGATGTCGGCGCGATGTTAAGTTAAACATAGTGATGATCATGATGCGGATATCTTATAAATGATATTTTGGTATTTTCCTTCTACCTTGTAGTAGATATGGATTCGATCCAGGATTGTCCAGCTGGGTGTTTCCATTACAATTGTGTGATTTTGGAGGGGAAGGGTGTTCACAATTTGTTGGGTTAAACCAAGTGGTTGGGGAGGGGATTTTTGCACATTACAATAAAATTGATATTTTAGCCTTTGTTGGTTTTATGAATAAAATTGTGGTTTTGGATAGTGTGTTTTAGAATTGTGTATGTGGGATGTATTGTTTTGAGGATGATAATTGTTAGATTAGTTGTCCTAAGGAGAGGGGTTAAGAAATCTATATAAACCCTGGAGAATGGGCTAAAAGATTGTTGTTATGGATCCAGGGTCTGCTAGGGTATAGCCTGTTTGATTGAGATTTTTGTTGTTGTTAATACTACAGTGTATTTGTGCACTTTTGTGAACAAGGACAATACATTTTTGCACGTTTTGGAACTCCATGGCCTTCTCTGGTTCCTGAAGTCTCGGGCCTCAGCCATTCCTAACAGTGTGCATGTGTGTGAATGGTGTGTTTGCCCTGCAGTGGGTTGCTGCCCCATCCTGGGTTATTCCCGGCCTTATGCCATAGCTTCCAGGATAGACTGTGGGCCATCAGGATCCTGCACAGAATAAGCAGGTATAGAAGATGGATGGATGGATGGATGGATGTTATGTCTTGCTGAAGTGCTAAACATTCAGCCTTGTGGTTTTGTCACTTCCTGTTTATAATGTCCACTCCCCCTTCACTCTGCCTGCTGTGTGTGAGAATAGAAACGACAGAGACAGTGAAGGTACAGAGGATGAGGAAGTGAGTGTCAGTCTCCACAGATCTGGGCTCAGTGACACACACACGTATGGATCCTCTGATGCTCCTGTTTCTTCTCATTGCTGGGCTCACAGGTGAGTGTCTCTCATTACAGTGGTACTGAGTAGAGATCTCTCTCCTGCTCCTCACACACTGTCAGCTGCAGTTTGGAGATCATGATGGAGATCTGCTGCTACATCAGAAGAAATTGCCCCGGCTAGATTCTGGAAACATTTGCAGAGGCTGCATTGAGTATCATACTCTATGAAGTTGTAGATAGTAGTTGGATTCTCACAGGTTTTTATATCACTTATATTATTATGTAATATTTAAAAAGCTTTAACAAAAATATTTTACCAATAAACTGGCAATTACTTCATACATGTACAGTATTTTGTGTTTTGTATTTATTAGTAGAGCGGTACCTCAGTTCTCGAACTCATTAGAACTCGAATTTCTTAAAAGTCGAACCAACCAGTTCGAAAAAAATTACCTAGAGCTCGATCTGAATCTCAAACCGTGAACGCCGATCTAAGATAATTTGTACGCCTGGGGAAATGAGTCACGCCGCACGTCTCTCAGCGGAAACAAAGGGTAAAGCTTCAGTCTCAGCCTCGCAAAACCCCTGATAGGAATATTATTCTTATTTACTCATGTTGGCACAAGGTGCTGATTACTGTGTGCATTTTAATCTGGGCTCTTCTCTCATAAAACATAAACTTTGTGCTCTAAGTACAATTTTTAAAGAGTGACCCCAAATATTGCAAAGTTATTATAGCTGACAACAGACTTTTTGGGAATGCGAGAGTCCTCACAGAAGCTTATGTGCCATGTTACAGTGTCCGTGTATTCATCCACGCTGTTAGTAGCAGTTTTGAAAACATTCCAGTCTGTCGAGTCAAAGCATGATTTTAATTGCTCTACTGCTCCACATGTTCAGTGTTTCACTCTAGTAACGACAGGTTTAGCAGTTTTCAGATTTTGTCTGTATGCTGGAATTAGATGAATTGTTGCATGGTCAGAGTTTCCTAGTGCAGCACCAGTCATTTTCTGTCATTAAAATGTGACGTCTTTTCAGTTAGCTATTTATTTATTTTGGCTTTTTCTTATTATTATGTGTTCATTGTAATTGATTAATAAAATTATTTATTTTCATTATTATTTCTTTTACTTATCTTTGAAATGTGATTTTGACATTTTAATTTGATTGTATCCTTGTCTTTGTAAAGCACTTTGAATTGCCTTGTGCCCGAATTGTGCTATATAAATAAACATGCTTAAAATCTTTGATGATGACAATGTGCCCAGCCGGCTGTGAACTGTTCTTCGCTTTCTCCATCTTTGCATTTCTTGCAGTGTGAAGATCTGCGAGCTGTTTAATTTTAGTGACCACTCCTTTTCAGGATTATGTAGTATATGTTTAACATTACTTCAAAGTGTGGAAGGGAAATTTAAAGTGATGGTAGGCCAGGGTTGGGAGGCATTGTGGGATTGTTCTTGTGTCTCAGGTTTTGTTGTTTTGGGGATGGTGCCGTGTGTCCTTGCCTCACAGCCACCTGCACGGAACCAGCTTTGCAGGCCACAGATCTTGGAGAACTGGGCTGAAGGGAACATCGCCGGGGGGAGAAAGGGGACCTGCAGGAAGCCTTGAAATGTAACTGCTATACTATGCTAGACGCAGTTTGTTGTATGGTAGCATTTGAACACACAAGCAAGTTATGTACCCATAAGGGTTGTATATGTTTACGCTGAAGTCTTTATTTAGGTAATATAGGGTTGGGGTTTCCCTTACTGATAACATTGTGAGCCATGCCAGCCATGGACACCAAAGGAGGGGTTGCACCTTTTTGCTGGGTTGGGAGTGGAATTTCCCTAATGTTTAGGGTTTTTGCCCTCCTTCCTAGGCTGGATAGACAGGCTTATGTGTGGGACTCATAGGAGGCCTAGGCCTAACGAGGATTGGAAACTGAACATCCTTGAAGTAGACCAATAGAGGTGGCGTATTATGTTTGTTGTATGTTCGAAACCTGGTTTGCAGATGTTTGGTAACCAATCAGGACTTAGAAGTCCATATAGAGGAATTCGTCTTATAGTATATTAACCTGCTGATTTCTGGGTGCGGGGTGCATTGCGCATTGTCCCCGAGTGTGGTTGGAACACTATGCTGAATTGCTGAATAAAGAAGAAAATTTTGCTCATTACATGCGAGACCTGGAGTTTGATTCAAGTGTGACAGAGTGAGAGTGATTATAGAGGATTATAGAGTCATAGTTGTTTGGGTTAATTCTGAGTACCACAAAAGTTTACAAGCCCTATTTTGGCAAGAGCTAATCCTAATCATTTTCATCCTTGCCGTTTAAATCACTCATGAATAGATGTGTTTGTGAGAAATTGATCTGTTTTAAGCATTTTCAATTTAAATAAATACTGCAATACTACTACGAGATATCTAACAACATACGATGCAACATTCAACAGGGGGTAGTGAAGTGATTCATGGCTGATCAAAGTGGCAATTCGATGTGGGGCAGTGATTAGCATGTGGAGAATGCTGCAGCAGTATTACAAAATCAGCAACTCTTTTAAAAATAATAGTGATAAAAATATATTATTTATTAATAAGTATATATAATCAGTACACAAAATATAAGTATATAAATATAAGCATATAAAGTATACACTCACCTAAAGGATTATTAGGAACACCTGTTCAATTTCTCATTAATGCAATTATCTAATCAACCAATCACATGGCAGTTGTTTCAATGCATTTAGGGGTGTGGTCCTGGTCAAGACAATCTCCTGAACTCCAAACTGAATGTCAGAATGGGAAAGAAAGGTGATTTAATCAATTTTGAGCGTGGCATGGTTGTTGGTGCCAGACGGGCCGGTCTGAGTATTTCACAATCTGCTCATTTCACAATCTGCTCAGTTACTGGGATTTTCACGCACAACCATTTCTAGGGTTTACAAAGAATGGTGTGAAAAGGGAAAAACATCCAGTATGCGGCAGTCCCGTGGGCGAAAATGCCTTGTTGATGCTAGAGGTCAGAGGAGAATGGGCCGACTGATTCAAGCTGATAGAAGAGCAACTTTGACTGAAATAACCACTCGTTACAACCGAGGTATGCAGCAAAGCATTTGTGAAGCCACAACACGCACAACCTTGAGGCGGATGGGCTACAACAGCAGAAGACCCCACTGGGTACCACTCATCTCCACTACAAATAGGAAAAGAGGCTACAATTTGCACAAGCTCACCAAAATTGGACAGTTGAAGACTGGAAAAATGTTGCCTGGTCTGATGAGTCTCGATTTCTGTTGAGACATTCAAATGGTAGAGTAAACAGAATGAGAACATGGATCCATCATGCCTTGTTACCACTGTGCCGGCTGGTGGTGGTGGTGTAATGGTGTGGGGGATGTTTTCTTGGTACACTTTAGGCCCCTTAGTGCCAATTGGGCATCGTTTAAATGCCACGGCCTACCTGAGCATTGTTTCTGACCATGTCCATCCCTTTATGACCACCATGTACCCATCCTCTGATGGCTACTTCCAGCAGGATAATGCACCATGTCACAAAGCTCGAATCATTTCAAATTGGTTTCTTGAACATGACAATGAGTTCACTGTACTTAAATGGCCCCCACAGTCACCAGATCTCAACCCAATAGAGCATCTTTGGGATGTGGTGGAACGGGAGCTTCGTGCCCTGGATGTGCATCCCACAAATCTCCATCAACTGCAAGATGCTATCCTATCAATATGGGCCAACATTTCTAAAGAATGCTTTCAGCACCTTGTTGAATCAATGCCACGTAGAATTAAGGCAGTTCTGAAGGCGAAAGGGGGTCAAACACCGTATTAGTATGGTGTTCCTAATAATCCTTTAGGTGAGTGTATATATATATAATATTTATATTATAATATTATATTATTTAAGCTAATTTCCTAGATCCTTAAATTTGCAAGCAATCATTTGAAGAGAGAATGAACCTTTACTGTGTGAGAAAGAGAAGTGCTCCTCCCTGCTTAATCAACTTAAAACACATAAAACATTCTCCTTCACCTTTCCCCTTATACTACAAGCCTTCCATTTCAGTTTAGCTGATTCTTAGCACAGCTGACTAGTAAATTTCTAGTCAGGCGAAAGGGGGTCAAACATCGTATTAGTATGGTGTTCCTAATTATCCTTTAGGTGAGTATATATGCATGATAACGTCATGTGTGCAAAATGTTTGTGCATATACAAGGAGGAAGCTTTTTTAGACATTTTAATGAATGGTCATTAGCGTCGATAGCTAGTTGATCACTTGTGTTGAGCCAAAAAACTTGCAGGCTCCATTTTTAGGGCCTATTCATTTTTATACTTTTAAAGGTCTTGCTGAGTGTAGAGCTGAAATTGTGCTTGTCTCAGAGGCTTGAGAGTACAGCAAGGGAAGACGAAGTGTCTCCGGGACGACCACAGGCAACCTGGCACTGCCCGGGCAGATGAAAGAAGAAGGGCACAGAGCCAGGTTGGGCACCACAGCGCTATCCAGCCCATGGTTGACGATGGTCACATTCCACCAGAACCTCCCAACACTAACTCCCCGGGGAACTTCCAAGCAGCAGAGCAGATCCCAACAGCCGAGGATTAAAGGAAAGGAGAGATTCTGGCAGGAAGAAGATCTTGTGGCCAAAGTTTGGAGAACAGATGTGTTACAAATGAAATATCACATTAAGCCTGGGTTATTTCACCATTTTCATTACAGGGAAATTTGTGAAACTCATATTTGAAATAAAAGTATGTGCTACAGCTTAATCATTTTTTCATACATTATTTTGTATTTTCAAAATGTCTTTATTGTAAACGGCACAGCATGTGCCGCTATGAGCACTATCCCCCGTACAGGAACTATGAATAAGAAGCCTTTAACCTGGGCAGAAAATACATTGTTTTTTTTCCCCCTTGTCGTGTCCGGCAGTTTAGCAAGCAGGATGTTAGTCTGGGTGCTTTATTGTGCCAACACTTTTATTTTGCAAAGTGGAGCTTCGGATTTAAGCTCCTCTTGTTACTTGAGGTATACTCTTTATTAATCATTTTTATGTCATTGCGCCACAAAGCCGGAGCTGACAGGGGCGGTTATTGGGAAAGAGATAGAGAGAGAAAGTGAGAAAGGAGAGAAAGGGGTAAGAGACAGAGGAAGTAGAAAAATAAATAAATACATAATAAAAATAAAATAAGGAGGGGGGTCAGAGAGAGAGAGAGACAGGGAAAGAGAAATAATACATAACAAACAGTAGAACAAAAAGGAAAGAGTGATAAAAGGACAGCTTCTGCATCTTGCTGCTTTACACCGTATCATCACACCAGCTGCTGTATCTGAAAGATAAGATCCAGGGACACACACAAACAGTATACACACAAAGAAACCAGTGGTACCGCCACGACATGGGACCGTGCCTGTGCCAGTATCCGCTCCTGGAACCAAACACGTCAATACCAACGAAAGAAAATAAATATATACAGTAGGCACAAGCAGACCACCAGGAACACCGTCCAAACATTGTCGTACCCGCATCCGCATCCGAGAGGAGGGAGTGGAAGCCACACACCAACCCCCACACACACTCTCACACACACACACACACACACACCCAGACAAGGGGAAAGAGGGATAAAATAGGGGAAGAGAGCCCCAGGCGCTCGTGTGTGTGCGTGTGCGTGCATGTCTATGTGTGTGTGCGTTCTAAGTGTATGTGTGTGCGTGTGCATATGTACGTGCATGTGTGTGTGTACGCATATGTGTATGTGTGTATGTTTGTGTGTTGTGAGTGTATGTATGAGTGTGCAGGTTAACATGGAATGATTTCCAGTGTGTGTGCGAGGCCACAACAACGCCGCCCCGGGGCCCCCAGACGGCCGGGAGAGCCCCGACGGGTCACGGACCCAGCCGCCCCACAGTGGCCAGGTACCCGGGCCCCCGCCACCGGAAGGCTGCGCGCCCACCCAAGGAAGGCAGGGAAGGAGGCACCGGGCGCCCCCCACCGGCAAGCACGAGGCAGGAACCCCACGGCCACAGGCGGTAGCGCGCCGGCCCCCCCCGGGGGCCGGCCACGCAGGCACGGATAGAACCCGGAGCCCGGAGCACCCGCACACCCCGTGGGGGCCCCGCCAGCCCCGGGGAGACCCGCCCCCCCCCAAGAACCCCCACCCGGGGGACCAGGGAGACGCCCCGAGAGCCACCAAGCACACCCGCCCCTGGCTACCCCGACCCCCCCTCCCCCACCCAGATCCCAACCCTCCCTCCCCAGCCCCCGTACCCTCCCTCCCCCAAGTCCCCTCACTGCCGCCCCCACACCGCCCCATCATCCACGTGCTCCCCGTACCAGGACAAACATGCAGACACACCGATCCATGCATGCACTCATACACACACTCAGACACACACTCCCAGTCACACCTGCTCGTCTTTGAAGTCCGGCAGCAGATGCCCTGGACTTGCCCAGTGGACGGCCCAGAGGATGTTCCCCACCCCCCCAGATCGCAGGCGAGCGGGCACCCCGCCGGAGACCGGCAGCGCCCCACAGATGCGTCCGCCCCACCCCCGAGCCCACCCGCCGGCGCCCGCCACCCCCGCCACACCCAGGACCCCTCACCCCGCCCCCCCCCCAACCGCCCCCCACCCACCTTGATCATTGATGGTGTACATGTGTGTGAACTAAGGTGTCGTTGAGATATGGGGGAGCATATGGGGAAAAGACACCCATCGCCCCCCCCAAGCCCTAAGTGTCTATAGTGGAGTTAAAATAGAGGGGAAGGGAGCTGTGCAGTCCAGCTGCGGGCTGCAGAAGCAGCCGACCCAGGACCTGCACAGCTCCCCCCGCCCTCCAAGGCCCTATGTGGATGAGTGGTGTGACGTGGATGTATGTCTAAAATGCAGTTAAGATAATGAGGGGGGGATGAGTGGCTAATTGCCCCCCCTTCCCTCTGTGTGGTGCGGTGTGATGTCTAGATGTGGCGTCTAATGTGTAAGATGGGGGGTGAATAGCTGATCACCCCCCATTACCTATGTGTGGTGTAGGTGGATGCGGGCCGGCAGGGGGGGCGCGCGGCGACAGCCCACAGTGCCGCAGGGCAGCGGGCGCCAGGCAAGGCACGCCCGGACGCGCGGCGCCAACACCCAGGGGGACACCCCCGCCCCCCGCCGCAGCGCCCCCCCTCCCCAACCCAAGGAGGTGTCTGGGGCCTCATCTGCGCCGGCATCGCCGACGAGCCATTCATACCCAGATACCCACATTCACCAAACACTCGCACCCCACCACACCCGCACCACCCCAACCCCGACGTGCTCCCCCGTCCCAGGCCATACATGCAGACAAACAGAGCATGCATACTCACCGGATACACACATACAAACACGCACGCCCAACACGCACACCCTCACCAGATACACACACAGACACGCACGCCCACACACCAGATACACACATAGACACGCACGCCCACACGCACACACTCATCTCGAGGCCCAACAGCAGATGCCCTGGAATTGTCCAGTGGACGGCTCCAGAGGCTGTTCCCCCACCCCCCAGGTCGCAGGCTAGCGGCCCCCCGCCGAAGGCCGGCAGCCCCCCGCGGACGCCGCCGCCCCGCACCCGGGCCCGCCAGCCAACACCCGCCGCCCCCGCCATCCCCCAACTCCCCCGGTCCGCCCACCACCCCCCTTGGTCAGTGGGAATGGGTGTGTGTGTGGAGCTAGGGTGCAGTTAAAATGTGGAGGGGACACAAGTGGGGGATGGATACCCCAGCCAGAGCTGCGGTCCTCCCCCCCCAGCCCCCACAGGCCCTCAATGTCTAAAGTGGAGTTAAAATAGAGGGGAAGGGAGCCGCGCTGTCCAGCTGTGGGCTGCTTTGGCAGCCGACCCAGGAATGCACAGCTCCCCCCACCCTCCAATGCCCTATGTGAAAGAGTGGTGTGACATGAATGTATGTCTAAAGTGCAATTAAAATAATACAGAGGGGGGTGAGTGGCTAGTCACCCTCCCCTTCCCTCTGTGTGATGCAGTGTGGTGTTGTGGGTGTGGTGTCTAAAGTGGAATTAAAAGAGATGGGGGGGTGACTAGCTGATCACCCCCCAGTACCTATATGGAGTGTGGTGTAGGTGGGTGTGGGCTGTAGGGGGCTGTGGGGGAATAGGTGGTAATGCAGCAGGGCAGCGGGCATCCAGCACGACGCGCCCGGATGCGCGGCGCCAACGCCCACGGGGGTGCTACCCCCCCCCGCCGCAGCACCCCCGCCCCAACCCGAGGGGGGTATCTGGAGCCTCATCTGCGAAGGCCTCGCTGACGAGCCGCTCTCACACAAACACCTACACTCACCAGACAGACTGACCTGGGACCTATACCCTCCATACCCTGCCCCGGTGCCCTCCCCCCAGAGGCCAGCATGCCCAGAGGCTCCCAGAGCGACACCCCAGTCAGTCCCACATGGGAAGGGGCGCCCAGGGGGAGACCAGCCCCCCCGGCACGGACGAGGCCCCCACCCCACTAGCGGGCCCCCCGGAGCCCCGAGCCCCACCCCGCACCCACGAGGCCCTAGCCACCCGGCCAGGGCCGGCGCCCCCCGCCCAGGCCGCCAGGCCCCCCCCGCGCCCACCGGGTAGACGCCCCCAGCCCCCCCCCACCCCGCCAGCCCAGGGGCGACCCACAACCCCCAGCCCAGGAACCGCAGGCCCCCAGCCCCATGGAGCCACCGGCACCCACACCCCCCAGAGCCCCCCCACCATCCAAGGGACACAAGGAACAGCAAAGCCATGACCCCACACACCCACTAAGTGATGGAGTCAATTATTGGGGACCAGAGAGAGTTGAAATTGGCTAATTGATTCTTGGAGGAAGCAGACATTCGCTCCATACTAATGTGGTCCAACAAGAGACCTTTGTATTGATTAATACTCAAATTGTTTTTTGATTTCCAATTCACAAGAATAGTTTTCTTGGCAATGCACAGGGCGGTGAGAACCATTTGTGTTGCACTACCCTCCAGATCCATATTGCTTACATCGCCTAGCAAGCATAATCTCGGGGAGGCCGGAATATTATACCCTAAATACGTAGATAAGTCTTCGCATACCCTCTGCCAAAATAGGTGAACAGCTGTGCATTCCCACATGGCGTGCATATAATTGTCTGGTGCATTATTTGTGCAGTAAGGGCAGGTGTCGGATTCTATGAGGCCCATCTTGAACATCCTTTGTCCTGTGTAGTGTGTTCTATGGAGAGTCTTATATTGTATGAGTTGCAGATTGGGTTTTTTGGTCATTCTAAAAGTATTTAAACATATTTGTGTCCAGATGCTCTGGTCTATACTAATCGATAAATCAATTTCCCATTTTGAGGTTGGGAGAGATATTGAGTCGTTTAAATCTGACAATGATCTGTATATTTTTGACATTGTTTTAGGCGCATGGATTCTCAGTAGTTGGGTTACCTTTGTAGGTAATTGTAGATTTAATTCATCATGTCCGTATTTAACCCGCAGTATATATTTAAGTTGGTGGTACTCTAGAAACTTGCTTCTCTGAATATTGTACTGTGAAACAAGTTCTTCAAATGGAATAAATTGTCCATTTTGGATAATATGCTCTAGATACCGTATGCCTTTATCCCTCCATACAGTGAAATTTAACACTTTCTTGTTCAGTAGGATGTCTGGATTGTTCCAGATGGGCGTTTGTTGGCATGGGGTTAGCGAGGATTTGTTTAATTTAAGAAAGTCCCACCAGGCTGTCAGAGATGTTCTAATATTAATGCTTAGGAAACATTTATGGTGTTTAATACTAGAGCTGATAAAAGGCAAATCGGAGATATCTAAATTATCACAGAACTCCTGTTCTATATTTAGCCATAGTCTGTCTAGCGGGCTTGGATTAATCCATTTCAAAACATATTGTAATCTATTGGCAAGAAAGTAGTAGTAAAAATTTGGCAAATCTAAACCTCCGCATTGTTTAGTCTTTTGTAAGGTTTTTATACTAATTCTTGGTGGTTTATCCCGCCATAGAAATTTGGAAATGTGTGAATTTAATGAATTGAACCAGGCAGAAGAGGGTTTATAGGGGATCATTGAGAACAAATAGTTAATTTTGGGTAGTACCATCATTTTAATAGAGGCCACCCTCCCCATGAGTGATATGGGCTGGGTTTTCCACCGTATAAGATCGTCTTCTATTGTTTTAAGTAGTGGAGTAAAGTTTAATTTTTGCAGGTCTGACAGCCTGGGGGAAATATTTATACCTTTATACCAAATATTTGATATTTCCTGATTGTAATGTAGTATTTGGTGCATTTTGAAAACCGCAGTTTATAGGCAGGACTGTGGATTTTGACCAGTTGATGGAATACTCAGAGATTGATGAAAATCTTTCTGTGACTGAAATTGTGTGAGATAGGGAGGATTGAGAGTTTGGAAGGAAAATTAATACATCATCTGCATAAAGACTTATCTTATGAAGCTCATTTTTAATTTGAATACCTGTAATATCTCTATTTTGTCTTATCATGGCTGCTAGAGGTTCAATAAAAATAGCGAAGAGAGAGGGGGAGAGTGGGCAGCCTTGTCTAGTACCCCTCTGGAGAAGAAAGCTTGGTGAAGTTTGGTCGTTTGTCCTGACTGATGCATTAGGAGAGCTATATAGAATTTTAATCCAGTTAATAAAAGATGATCCAAACCCAAATTTAATTAGTGCTGCAATAAGAAATTTCCAATTTACCCTGTCAAAAGCCTTTTCTGCATCTAAAGAAATAATTGTAGTTTCTAGTTTGTTGATGGTAGAGTAATCCATTAAGTTAATTAACCTGCGTGTGTTGGCTGCCGACTGTCTACCTTTGATGAAGCCTGTTTGATCAGGGTGTATTATAAAAGGGGTGACTTTCTCCAGTTTTTTTGCTAAAGCTTTACATATTAATTTAAGATCTGTGTTTATTAGTGATATGGGACGATAACTAGATGGGAGCGTGGGGTCCTTACCTGGTTTTAGGAGTAAACTAATATTGGCCGAGTTCATAGTCAAAGGTAATTCGCCGCTTTCCCTAATATGACATACCATTCTATGGAAAGTGGGCTCTAACGTAGTCCAAAATTCTTTATAGAATTCTGCTGGAAAACCATCTGGTCCCGGAGCCTTATTGTTGGCCATATGCTGAAGGGCATCATGGAGTTCTGCCACTGAAATGGGTGCCTCCAGTGCCATTACCTGATCTTCCTGTAATTTTGGAAGATTTATATTGTTAAGGAATTCATCAATATCAGCCTGTGGTGGATCAATCTGTGACTTATATAAATTTTCATAGAAATTTCTAAAGGTATTGTTTATTTCATCTGGGTCATGTGTAATGTTACCTAATAGGTCTTTTACGGAAGAGATTGTTATTTTTTCCTTGTTAAGCTTTAATTGGTTGGCTAAAAATCTACCTGATCTGTTGATTTGTTCGAAATTTTCCAGTCTAAGCCTTTGCACCAAGAACTGTGTTTTTTTATCATTAATCTCGTTTAATTTAAGTTTTGTTTTCCTTAATTCATCCAGAATGAATTCCTGGGACGTGGCTGCATATTCACTTTCTAAAGTTTTAATCTTTTGCTCCAGTTCTAATATTAGTGAATTCTCTGCTCTTTTCTTATGTGAGGAATAAGAGATTATCTTACCTCGCATGACTGCTTTCCCTGCCTCCCAAAGAACACAAGCTGAGATTCCTGGTGTGTCATTGTCCTCCAGGTATAGTGCCCACTCCTGGTTGAAATAATTTATAAAATTTTGATCTTTAAGCAATGATGTATTAAATCTCCAATGTTTGATTGGCGGAGTGACCTTTGTGTTAGTCAGAGTGAGGGAGACTGGGGCGTGGTCGCTGATAGTGATAGGGTGGATCTGAACCGCTGAAGTGTCCCTCATTTTGGAGCTACTGATTAGAAAGTGGTCTAGGAGGGAGTATGATCAGGGTACAGACGAGAAAAAAGTATATTCTCTAAGAGTGGGATGATGAGAACGCCAAACATCACATAGACCAAGGTCCCTCATATATTGTTTCAGGATTTCTGGGGATTGCCAGTTCCTATAGCTACCTGCATTACTAAACCTATCAATTTCAGGGTTAAAAATCAGGTTGAAGTCCCCTCCTATAAGAAGTGTGGTGTCAGAATGATCAGAAAGTGAGGTGAAAAGAGTGTGAAAAAAGGAGGGGTCGTCAACATTTGGGCCATATATACTAGCGATACATATCTTCATGTTTTGGATAGATAAGTTAACTATAATGAATCTACCTTCTGGGTCTGTAATAGTGTTAATGGTAGTAAAGTGTATTTTTTTATTAATCAGTATGGCCACTCCTCTCTGTTTTGAGTTGTATCCAGCTGAATATACATGAGGGAACTGTGGTGAGGTGAGTGCATCTGCAGCTGTTTTGGACAGATGTGTCTCTTGTAGGAGGACAATGTCTGCTTGTAAATCTTTCAGGTGATTAAAAACTTTTAGCCTCTTTACTCTGGAGCCGACACCACGTACATTCCATGTGACAAACCTTATTGTGCTCATGTTTAAACTAACTCGCCGGGTGTGCGGAGCTTGCTAGGTGTGTGTGTCTGTGCGTGTGCATGTGCGTGCCTATGCTCACCTGTACTTATATGTGCGCATAAGTGCCTATGTACCTCTGTGTGCGTGTGAAGTACATATGTGTGTGATGTGTCTATATGTATGGTCTGTTTATGTGCTGCTTGTGTGCGTACGTTATGTGCGATGCATTTATGCATAATCATGGTGTTATACGTTATATATAGGAGAAGAGAGAAGAAGAAAAGAGGAGAGAAAATAACAGCTGAATTAAAGAAGAGAGAGAGAAAAAGCGGGGTGCAGTCACTATTAAGACGTGGGCACATCTTACCTCAGGCTATGCTTTGAGACCAGCAGTTATTATATTAACGGAGACATACCTTGGAAAAGTTAGCGGGTTTTTTTTTTTTTTTTTCCCCCGGATTATTTTACTCTAGTATAGCCAGGGGGTAGTATCCCGGTCGCGGTAAAGTTGTCCGTTGACATACAACCTGTCCACGGTGATGACCGCTCGCGAACCTCCGTCTATGAGACGCTTCCTCACGGGAAACAGGACCCGGCGTCGCTCCAGGGTCTCCTTAGGGAACTGGTCGTTGACACTAAAGTTCGTCCCCTTCAGTTCCCTGCCTCGGCTTTTAACCAGCTCCTTTTGCTTGTAGTGCTCGAATTTTGCCACGATGGGTCGTGGTCTGTGGCCGTCGGGTCTTTTACCTCCAAGGCGGTGCACACGATGGAAGGTGATGTTACTTGTGGTCTCCGCTGGAAGTTTGAGCTGTTTATGGATGAAGTTCTTCACCGTGGTTTCGGGATTTTCGTCCGCTGCTTCTGGGATGCCTGCAAAAACGAGGTTGTCCCTCATGCTTCTCGCCTGGAGGTCCAAAACCGCTTCTTTGATTTTCTTGTTTTCTAACGAGAGCTGGCCCAGGCCCTCTGTGAGGGATTTCACGGACTCTCTGAGAGCTGCGTTCTCTTTAGCGAGCGTCTCCACCTGTTTCTGGCTGAACTCCAGAGACTCACGCATCGCCTGGAATTCCCTATGGAGAATTTCTAATAGGGACATACGTGCGTCGAAGCTCGATAGCCTCTTATAGGTATGTGAAGTGCGCGACCAACATGGCCGCCTTTTTTGTTCCAGATTCCTGTTCCACCATCGGGTCATCTGAGCGCTGGGTATACCCCGGAAAATACGCATTCTTATTGTATCGCATTGCGGAATTCCGCGGTATTCCCACTGATAACATAGATGGGGAACCCCTCTTCGTCCTCCCTTTTGAATTTTTCAATTCTGTGTACATTTAGACCTTTTCCGGAAACGTTGAAAAATGCACTCGATTTCAACATACAAAAACCACTTCAAAGGATTAAGTGACGCTTTTGAAAGCTAAATTGACATATTGTTTATCATTTCATCTTTCTAATCCTGCAGTTTCATAGCTTTCTATGGATCAGAAAAAAAGTTTACTGACCAGGACAGGCAGCATATTAAGCAGAAGATGAGATATTCACATGGTCACGTGACCTAAACCAACAGCGGCGCCTGTTGATACACCATTCCAGTCTTCACCTTGTATCAATTTTATTTCAGACTAAGGACATACTTGGAATATATATTATTCTTTCGGATTGAAGAATATAAAGAGATACACCTTCCCTGAAAGTTTCATTGAGATATCTTGATTATTAAGGAAACTACAAGCGTTTTTATATAAAAAGTTAGGTATTTGGTCACAGTTTTCTACACACATTCCATTTTAAAAAATAGGGCTAATTAGCGAACTTCTTTTGCCAATATTTTCCTTATTTGTTAAGATATCTGAGTGATTTTGGTGTCATTGTCTTTGTTTATTCAAGCTCTTTCCAATGGTACCATTGGCATTTAATTTGGTTGAGTTTTAAATTTTTCTTCACATACCTACCTCTTATCAATGGAGTCCAGAATGTTTGCCAGGTCTTCCCTAGGTGGGGAGGCCGCCTCGGGTGAATCCTCGGGTCTGCTCCTCTTGGTGGATGAAGCGGTTTTGCTGGTGGTCGGAGTCTCGGTGAGAGGCTTTGGTTTCCCCATTATAATCCGGTCAAAACACTCGTCGATGAAAGTAAATAGGTTATCCAATCCGTCCGCAGACTCCTCCAGAGTGAAGATTTTAAATGAACCGCGATTAATTATATACTTTTTACTTATTTACTCACTTAATTTTAGGTTATTCTAAATTGGCGAAGATATTTAATTACTTGTTGTTAGTTTGTTTTAGAAGCGTGCCGCCATGTTGGATACTGCCGAAAGTCTCGTGAAGCCTCGTTCCACTCCTACCGCATAGCCACGCCTAGCGCACAACAAGGCATTTTCGCCCACAGGACTGCCGCATACTGGATGTTTTTCCCTTTGCACACCATTCTTTGTAAACCCTAGAAATGGTTGTGCGTGAAAATCCCAGTAACTGAGCAGATTGTGAAATACTCAGACCGGCCCGTCTGGCACCAACAACCATGCCACGCTCAAAATTGCTTAAATCACCTTTCTTTCCCATTCTGACATTCAGTTTGGAGTTCAGGAGATTGTCTTGACCAGGACCACACCCCTAGCAATCATGGCGTTAAATGCAAAACATAACAGTTCATTTCTTATATTTAATCAGTGCAGTATGGTTATTCAGTGCAGTCGGTATAGTCAATGCAGTATTCAATGCAATTTGTATATTTTGTAATATTTTATTACTCTTTTTATACCTCACATTGACTTGAATTGCATTTTCAGTTTCGTTGTCCAAGTGACAATGACAATAAACATTATCTTTATCTTTGTTAGGTGGCTACGTTTACATGCCTTAATGCAATTAAGATGTTTTCATGTAAACAGATTAATCGGGGAACTCATTTATAAATCTGATTGAAAAAGATGGTAAGCATTCATACAAACATTTATAGGAATCCTATAAATACATGATACAATCCTATCATTCTTATACTATGGTATCTTATATCATATAATCTTATCTTAACCTTATGGTAAGTTATCCTGTCTTAGTCTTAACTTATATGCTATTTTATGTTATACAATCTTAACTTGACCTATCTTAACCTTATTGTTGAGCTTTCTGCCTCCATATGTATGAACCAAATGTTCTCTTCATTCATTTGTGTAAATCAATAAACTGATTAATATTGTAAACTGGTGTTTTATTTTACGTCTTTTCAGTATTTACATTTTCGTTTTAAAGCATACATTTTGACACACGTCTACACACGTCTGCTGTCATGAAAAACTTACAGAAAGAGAGAAGAAATCACTCCACACGCAGCATACATCGTGTCACACATTATACATGCGCAGAAAAGAAAAAATAGACCCTTTTTGTCAACATCGTGGAAAAAACTTAATAATCAGAAATAATACAAACATATGAGATGAGAACACATAATCCAACACCCCCACTTGTTCTCATCATATGAAAACACCTGTTAGTGGTATTATACATCTCTATTCACTTCCAAAAAGAAAACATTTGAACTTCAACATTCTTACTTTTGATACAGGTTTGGTCAACATGTCAGCAACCATCTCTTCTGATGAACAATACTCAATACTTATTTTTCTTTCATTTACTGCATCGCGAATGAAATGGTATTTAACGTCAATGTGCTTTGATCGCTTTCTGTTCACAGGATTTTTTGTTAGTACAATTGCTCCCTGATTGTCACCATACATTTTAGTACAGGTGTACACCTTGTTATCCATACCACTCAGCAACTGACTTAGATATATGCTTTCTTGGGTAGCATTTGCTAGACCTATATATTCGGCCTCACATGTGGACAATGCAACGACTGGTTGCTTCTTTGACTTCCAGGAAATTACCGGACCTTGTTCTGTCAGGCTAAAACAATATCCTGAAGTACTACGTCTGTCATTGAGGGATGATGCCCAATCAGAGTCACTGAAAGCTATTAGACTCAGATCACAATTTGTTTTCTGAAAACACAACTCGTAATCACTTGTGCCCTTTAGATACCTTAGCACGTGTTTGGCAGTCACAAAATCCCGTGCTTTTGGACTTGATAGGGTTTGTGATAGTTTGCTTACTATCCAACTAATATCTGGCCTGGTACATGTCATGGCATAGATAAGACTGCCCACTATCTCTCGATATTCTCTGGGATTTTGGACCTCCATGCTGCTATCTTGATCATTCTCACCACTCTCTACCTTTAGCTCGCATGGAGTAGTCCTAGGCTTGCAGTCTGACATTCCAAAACGTTCTAGCATTTTCATCACATATCCCTTTTGGCTCATTTTGATTTTTCCATTTGTTTGTTCAAATCCAATACCTAAGAAATGTGAAATCCTCCCTAGATCTTTCATATTGAATTTATTTTTCATGCTATTTTTGAATCTGTTAAGTCCTTTGTTACTGCTTGCTGCAATGATTAGGTCATCTACCCAAATGATGACTATGATAATGTCTTCTCCGGCTTGCTTCCTATATATACAGTGATCTGACAAATTTCTCTCAAAACCATTTTGTCCAAGGTGATCATTTAGTAGCTCATACCAGTTCCAACCAGATTGTTTCAAACCGTACAGGGATTTTTCAGTTTATACACCAACTTTTCCCCTGTCACAGAAGTTGATTCGAAACCCTCAGGTTGCTCCAAGTAAATGTCTTCATCTATAGGTGCATGTAAGTATGCCGTCTTGACATCCATTTGATGAACTATAAGGTCATTCTGGACAGCTATTTGCATTAATGCTCGCACTGACGTCAGATCTGCTGTAGGTGCAAAAGTCTCATGATAATCTATACCTTCAGTCTGGCTATAGCCCTTTGCCACATATCTTGCTTTTAAGAGCTTTCCCATCCCACCATTTTCTTTAATGGTGTAGACCCATTTTCCTCCAACGATCTTCCTATTCTCAGGTAATGTAGTTAATTTGAAAGTGTCATTTTCTTTGAGTGAATCCATCTCTTCCCGCATTGCACGCTTCCACTCAGGTGCATCAGGTGACATCAAAGCCTCTCTATACGCCTGGGGAACACCAAATACTGCCCTGTAACAATAATCAATGTTCACATATGTTACATCACTCTTGTTGTGATCTGATACGTAATCCTCTAAATATTTTGGGGGTCTCTTTTCTCTCTGTGATAACCGTTGTTTTTGGTTTGGGATGATTTCTGCATCTGTTTTGTTTCCATTCTCATCTGAGACTTCCTCCCTCATCACCTCATTATCCTCTTGATCATCTTTGATCTCATGATCTGTACTGCCCTCACCATGTGACTCGTCAACCTTCTCCCCACCAGCACTGTTGTCTCTACCGGCAACTATTTCTAGATCATCCTCATCTGTTTGTGTTGTTTGTTCACTACGTTCTTTCTTAGTGAATTTTACCAATCTGTGCTTGGTCACTTTTCTTGTCTGACGGTTATAGACCAAATATGCAGGGCTATTTTTACTGTACCCCACAAAAACTCCTTTATCACACCTAGGATCTAATTTCTTCTGGTCATGCCTGTATGCGTAACAGTCTGAGCCAAATATCCACATTTTTGAGAGGTCTGGCCTCTTTCCGGTGAGCATGAAGTAAGGTGTGTTTTGCGTTCTTTCATTATAGCAACGATTTCTAATATGGGCAGTCGTTTGAACAGCATATGGCCATAACACCTTTGGTAACTCTTTCTCTAACAGTAGGCATCTTGCCATCTCAAAAATGGTCCTCCACTGCCTCTCTGCTGTGCCATTTTGATGCGGAGAGTACGGGCATGATGTCTCATGTCTAACCCCTTTTCTTCTCAAAAGGGATTGGAACGCATTACTAGTGTATTCTGTGCCATTATCAGACCTTATACATTTTACCTTGCCATAGGGTGCACTGTCTGCAAAAAACTTTTCAGTGGCTAATGTTGAGTCACTCTTATTTTTGAGAAAGTACACTGATATGGCACCTGAATAATCATCTGTGAATGATATGGCATATTTGTACCCTTCTGAAGCAGTTGGTTCAATGGGACCCGCCAAGTCAGTGTGCACCAGTTCGAGGGGGGCATTAGCTTTTGCATCTGCTTTTCTACTCCTACAGTTTGTGAACTTCCCTTTTATGCATATGTTACAATTTACTTTAGTTTTATCATTTATCTGCATACCCTCGACTAGTTTAGGTAATTTCAACAAGTCATCAAAGTTACAGTGCCCCATGATTTTATGCCATGTCTTAACATCACATGCTAAGTTTACTTTATCTCTGGCACACATATCATTTGCAAATTCATAATCACATTGATCTGGTTCATTTACCGTTTTCAAGTAGAATAGTCTCTCGTGCTCTTTGATTGGAAACACAGTACCGTCTTCACCTATGAGTTCGTTTTGGCCCTTTTGGAAGATCACTCTTGCTCCATCTTCGGTGGCAGCTTGAACGGAGATGATGCTCTGTGGATATGACGGTATGAAGAGGGCTCTCCTTAAAATGGTCTTGACCGTTTTTCCTTCCCCGTCTTGTAAGAACACCTCTGCTTCTCCGCGCTTTAAGGCTACGTTATTCATTCTCGTTCCATCCGCCAATTCCATGTAATGCAATGCAGGGTTGAAAGATTCATCGAACCGCGTGAATCTTGCTTTCTCTGTAATGATGTGAGATGTTGCTCCGCAGTCCACCATTAGTCCTCTTCCTTTAATGCTTTCGGGAAGTAAACGTTGGCTTACTTTAAAAACGAAAGTTTGCTCGTTGTCGTCTTTCTTTTCGGCTGTCTGTTTGGCATCATCTCTTTGTCTGTTGCCTTTTCTCCTGCACGTTTCGTCGCTGTGCGTTGAGCTTCGATGGTAGTTACACCACTTCGATGATGCTTTCTGGCGGCACTCTCTGGCTATGTGACCTCGATTACCACAACCATAGCATGTCACGGTCGATGCTTCTGCTTTCATCACGTTGTCCGATTTTGTCTTGGGATCAAACTTTTCTGTCTCCTCGTAACTTCGTAGTCGACTCTTGAATTGTACGAACGTCAATTCTTCGCTGCTTTGTGTGATGTGGATGGCAAAGGGTTTGTATGATTCTGGCAAGCCCTTCAAAATCATAGCTATTATCAGTCCATCACTTAACATTTCTTTAGCATTTCTGAGAGACGTTATCGCTCTTTCGGCTCGGATAATATAGTCTGTAACGCTTTCTTCTGGTTCCTTCTTCAGAGAAGTTAGCTCTGTATATAAGGCAATGATTCTCGGCTTACCCTGGCTGGCGTAGTGATTTCTTAGGATTTTTAATGCTTTCCTTCCATCGTCGGTTGCTTCTCTCATCACTAACGACAGGCTTTTGTCGTCGAGGAACTGAATTAGCTCTGCGTAGCATTCTTCATTCTTCTCTCGGTCGACATTGTCGTCAGCGGATAGTATTGTTTCCTTTAGGCCAAGCATTCTCATGTGGCCTAAAAATTTTACTTCCCATAGTTCGTACTTCTGTTCGTCGCCATCAAAAACCAGCCTCTGCCATGCTCCTGCACTTCTCCTGGGCCCATAACCTGTTGAGCTTTCTGCCTCCATATGTATGAACCAAATGTTCTCTTCATTCATTTGTGTAAATCAATAAACTGATTAATATTGTAAACTGGTGTTTTATTTTACGTCTTTTCAGTATTTACATTTTCGTTTTAAAGCATACATTTTGACACACGTCTACACACGTCTGCTGTCATGAAAAACTTACAGAAAGAGAGAAGAAATCACTCCACACGCAGCATACATCGTGTCACACATTATACATGCGCAGAAAAGAAAAAGTAGACCCTTTTTGTCAACATCGTGGAAAAAACTTAATAATCAGAAATAATACAAACATATGAGATGAGAACACATAATCCAACACTTATCCTATATAATCTTAACTTATCCTATGTTACCTTATGCTACAGAACTTGATCTTAACCTTAACATATCCTATCTTAATACTGATAGCCCATCTCCACAGCCAGCTCCTGAACCCCAGGGATGGCACTTAGCTGCTCCAGTGCATCAATAGGAAAGATGAAGACAGCATGTTCCCCTAATTTCCTGTTTCTGATGGAACGCCATCCGACCTCACCGTGGCGAAATGAATGGCTGATATTATAGGTACGGTAATAGATACAATTAGACAGTTGTATTGTCTGGCGTTGTCATAGCTGCAATGATTCCATATTCCCCCGATGTCTGCGCCATGTATTTCAACAGTGATGCGATGTTAATTTGATCTCTCTGCAGCCTTTAGCCCGCTGTTATTTTCCGTTATTAGGTTATTATACAGGGCAGCTCAGGCCGGGGGAGCAGGCGCTGATGCAGCCCGGTGCCGCACCCACCACACGTCGGAACTGCTCGCGATCCCGGCCGGCGACCCCCCAGGCAGAGATCTAGACACACTCGATTCAGTCCCACCCTTATTATAATTACTTTTATATCCTCCTGAGACCCAAGGAAAAAAGTGTCCTTCAATTGTAGGTTATGTGTCTTTGGAGGAAATAAGACATCTTACAATTTAGATTTTTTCTAATTTATTTTTATTTTTAATTTCACAGCATGTCCTCTTTAGTGCACAACAGGAATAAATACGTTTCCTAACATCAGTGAAAAAATAAATGCAAAAATACAATGTCCACTACAATGGACATAAATGAATGGGTCGGGTCTCAGGAGGATATGCAGTAATTGGTAACTAGTCATTTTCAGTAACTTGCACGAGACTGCCAGTTGGCTGAATCCGAAATAGTTGTAGTGCTACAAGGCTGGATTGTTACAGGGACTGTGTTAAATGCAAATGCTGTTCTGATTGCGTTAAAATCAAACGTTTTTGCTCAGATTTCATGAATTTGGTGGTGTGCTCTTTATACTATGCCAAGTTTTCCTAAAAGCAGATATTTTTTTTAAAGGTGAAATAGAGCAGCGCATTGAATTGTAATGCCTGTATCTTGAAACGTAGCGTGTTGCCAGACTCTCCGATGCACAGCTCTATGGTCCATACAGAGGAGATGAGGAACATGCAGTTTGCAAAGTCACCAAATTACCTTTTGTTAAGTGGCTACGTTTACATGCCTTAATGCAATTAAGATGTTTTCATGTAAACAGATTAATCAGGGTGCTCATCTATAAATGTGACTGAAAAATATGAGAAGCACTCATACACACATTTATAGGAAGATTTTGGGATTTATGAAGAAAACGTTTTGTGAAAAAAACGCACATATCCCTGGGGAAACCAGACCACCTTATAATTAGAGGAAAAATATGTCCATTGCTTAAAATTATCATACAGACCCAGTGAACTCAAAAACAGGTGTTTTGTAAAAATAAATGAGATTGAAGGAGATGCTGTTTCGACAGAATCCTGTAGAGGGCACTGTGTATGCTAAATCGAAGGCTCCAGGAATGTATTCGGCAGTTATAATAATAAACAATAATAATTCAAATATTTGTGTACACACGGCATTTGGCTCTGAAATTACACAGTTCTTTAAAATAAAATTGTTTAAAAAAAGTTTTATGAACAAGTCAAATATGAATTATAAAATACAATTTTACAGTTAAAATACTTATTTTAAATACATGCCTCAGAAATTCCGACACTGAAGAGGGAAGTATGGTGAATAAGTATCATTGGTTCTAACTGAAGCCAAAGGCGAGGAGTACAGCAATTTCACCCAAGAAATAAAAATATCCTCAAAGCCAAACCGCTTCAGAACATAAAACAAATAGTTCCATTCAACATGATCAAAGGCTTTCTCAGCATCTAAAGATAGGAGTACCTCTGGGCACTCAGACGAAGATGATGTGTAAAGGATATTAAATACACGCCTAATATTAAGAAAACAACTGTCTATTTTTAATGAAACCAGTTTGATCAGATGACACAATGGAGGGTAATACAGATTCAAGACGGAGAGCCAACACCTTAGCCAGTATCTTAACATCAACATTAAGGAGACTAATTGGACGGTAGGAGGAGCAAGCGAGGGGATCCTTGCCCTTCTTCAGAAGTAAGGATATTGATGCCTGACGTAGAGTTGGAGGCAGGCATTGGGACTTTAAGCTGTCATCAAATACATCCTTGAGTAAAGGGTTTCATTTTGCTGCAGACTTTTTATAAAACTCTGTAGGAAAGCCGCCCGGGCCTGGACATTTCCCACTCTGCATGCATGTGATAGCTTTATGAATTTCATGTAAGGAAATAGGATTCTCTTACATTCCCATCCACGGTGGGTATATTCAGGTCTTCAAAGAACCTATCCATTAAACTCAGATCAAAAGAGTGTTTAATACAAATTAAAATAGAAATCACTAAACTGCTTATTAATATCTAAGGGATCTGATAATAGTCCTGTGTCAGAATCAATCTGGGCAATTACTTGAGTACTAGATGTCTGTTTTAAACTATAAGCCAGAGCCCTGCTTGGTTTCTCCCCATACTCATAAAACATGTGTCTGGTTTTTAACAGAGCCCGTTCCGCCTGTCCAGTTGAGAGCAGATCAAATTCAGCCTGATACATCATCTGCCATTTATATAGCTCTGGAGATGGACCAGTGGCATAGGCTTTGTCTACTCTAGAGATGAATTCCAAAAGTTATGTTTGCCTAGCTACCTGTGCTTTATGAACAGAGGCATTGTAGGAGATAATTTGGCCCCTCAGGTAAGCCTTGAGCGTCTCCCAAAGTAAGGAAGGGGAGGTCTCTTCATTTACATTAGTTTCTAAAAACATATCTATACCAGCATTTACGAAGGCAATAAATGATTCATCTGACAAAAGAAGTGAAGTGAGCCTCCATCTGAATCTGCTAGGTCTATGATAGGGGAAGGTCAGGACCAGTGTTACAGGTGCATGATCTGATATTACTATACTGTTATAAACACATTCTTTTACCAATGGGAGTAGATATGTATGTATGTATGTATAAAGAAATAATCTATACGTGAATAATAAAAAGAGTATTCCCTCTTTGTAGGATAAAGAAATCTCCATGGGTCAGACACCTTGCAAGATTGTAAAAAAGTCTCTATGCATTCAGCTGTTTCTGAAGCACCAATTGGGCGATTGGAGGATCTATCCAATACTGGGTTAATTACACAGTTACAGTCACCAGCTAAAATAAGCTGATGAGTGTCCAGGTATGGTACGGTCAATAGAAAATTGTTCATGAACTTAGAATCGTCCCAATTTGGAGCATATACACAAGCTAATATCACAGGCAAACGGTACAGTTTACCCACCACAATAACAAAGCGGCCATTGGGGTCCAATATTGTTTCAGACACTTCAAATGATACTGATTTGTTGATCAAGATTCCAGCCCCCCTGGCCCTACTCCGAAAGGTTGAATGGAATACTTGTCCAACCCAGCCTCTTTTTAAACTCAAATGATCTGACCTGCGCATGTGCGTCTCAGTTAAGAAGGTTATATCCGTTTTTAAAAACTTAAGATGAGCAAGGACCTTGGTGCGTTTCATAGGATGATTTAGGCCTTTCACATTCCAATTAGTAAACTTAACTGACTGGCCACTCCTCCCAGAAGCCATATTTGAATTTGCCATATTTAATACTGGTAATATCCAGCAGACATAATCTGAGTTGCAGTAAATTAATTCTGTCACTCTGGTAGATGTCATGTTCGAAACAAAGTGTAACCACTAATGGACAAAATGAAAGACAAAAAAAACAACAAAATAAAAAAGAGACTTTAAGTACAAAAACACCACCACCCCCACCCCCCAGCACTATCCCGAACACAGTGCATATCCCAAGAGCAAAACACTGCAAAATTCTAACTTGGGTCTCTAATTTAACCAAAAACGACCCAAAGCACAGTGAGCAATCACATTCAGAAATATATATACAGTGGTACCTCGGTTCTCAAACTCACTAGAACTCGAATTTCTTGAAAGTCGAACAAACCAGTTTGACCTAGAACTCGATCTGAATATCAGAAGTCGAACCATGAACACTGACTTAATATAAATTGTACGCGCCAGGAAATGAGTCATACGACAATGCAATTCTTACTTGAATGCCTTCTTCACAGACTGGACGATTAACCAAATAAAACAGCGCAACATTACAGTAACTAACAATAAATAAACCACTAACTTACGTGTACTATTAGAGCATTTATGTCATTTATTTAAACTTTATTTTACCAGGTAAATTAACTGAAAACCACTGCTTTACGTGATATTCGGGAGAAATAGCAGATTACGCATCGGAACTGCCTGGGATACAAACGTCATGCATGTAACTAAACTCTTCAGCCAATAAGGGCAAAGGTGTGTTGTCACGGAGGCGGTTCCAGTTTGTGCAGCCGGGTGAGAGGTCGCAATGCATCTAACCGTAATGCATTGCGTCAGGATCAGAATGCGTTGCTTTAAGCCAGCGCTGTAAGCAAGTCGAACGCACTCAATGACCGGACTGGGGAAACAAAATTTACAAGCGGACTTAATACAGAGGACTAATGACAACAACCAGAAACAGCTGATCACATGGGGATCCCACACGAGCTTAACGAGGGGGCGTGGCACACGGAAGGAGCGGACGATCGGGGCAGGACAGGGGTAATGTTGGGATAATATCTTTATCGTTTTGGAAGCCATTAAGAAAAAAAATGCTCTTCTTGTTTTATCCTGTTCATTTTGTGTTGAAGTGCTTAAAAAAACACACACACACACACACACACACATATTTAGGTGTCATTTTGGGGGGCCGGGAACCAATTAATTGGTTTTCCATTATTTCTTATGGGAAAAATTAGATCAGAACTCAAACTTTTTAGGATTCGATCTGGAGTCCGGAACGGATTAAGTTCGAGAACCGAGGTACCACTGTATAGTGCAAAATACCATGTATTTTGTAATGTCTCAAATGAAGTAGGCCTAAACTAATATTAGGCCACTAAACATAGTGTACTATCAAAGAGCAGCCCATTGGTTTTCAATTCAGTAGCCTAATATGAAATACTATGGTTTAATGGTTTAAAATTATAGTAAACAAAAGCAGCTCAAGAAAATCAACTATTCATATGTTATAGCCTATTTATATGAGGAAGAGAACAAGAATTCCCGGCATGTTGAAAAAAGTGCCTACACCAAACCTTTCCATATAGACTAATAAGAACCGAGAGAAAAAAGGGAAAATAAATGTCTTTCTCATAAATTGAGCAACATAGCACTATCTGCATTTAGTAGGCTATAGACCTGGTTAATTCAACTTTGACACTGACGGTGAAATAAACCTGTACAGTTCGGTCACTTAAAAAACACTGACCGTTTTTGAAAGTTATGTCTGTACCTGATCATGATGGAGGAGAATGGTAGTCTTTATATACGAGATGGCCCGATGGGGATCGGTAAAGGTTTTTTCCTCGCCATCAAATGTGATACGGAATGTAGCTGGATAACGGAGACCAAATCTCACATCCTTAACAGTTCTAAGGAGCTGCTTTGCCTCTTTAAAGGCAGCTCGCTTCTTTGCTATCTCCAGAGTGAAGTCCGGAAAGATGTGCACACGCTTCTCCTTGTAAAACAGCTGCTTCTTCTGGCTGGAGAGGCGAAGGATGCGATCCTTCACGTCACCATGATGTACACGGATTATGAATGGTCTTGGCCTCTCCCCTTCCCGCAGCCTCGGTGCTAATGAACGGTGGCCCCGGTCCAGACGTGGAGTTTCCTCCAGGTTCAGTATCTCCTTCAAAGCAGTCACGCAGAATTGCCGCGGGTTGGTCCCCTCTTGGCCCTCCTCTATTCCAACAATGCATTTAGTTGTCAGGTTACACACATCTGACTGCAGTTTTTTCGCAGCAGTTTCCAAAGTAAAGACTGTAGAGCTCCACGCCGTGGTAGACTGCTCGAGGTCGTCCAAACGCTCGGAATGCTGTGCATTAGCAGTCTGTAAGGAGCTAGCCGTAGAATGCAACTCTTGGCGGATAGAAGTTATTTCTTGCCAGAGGACAGCAGTTTGTGTATCTATTTTCGTGCCCAATAGTTCAATCGCTGTCATAATTTTCTTAACCGAATCCGAAGAAAGTTGCTGTGCATCACCCTCAGTGGTAGCCTTCTTGCTAGCTGTAGCAGGTTTCTGTGAGCGACTAGCCATTTTTAAACGAGGAGGAAAACAAAACTTTTAAACGCGTTTTCTTGCTGCCTTAGTCCTTCAATTAGTGATGTTAAACTTTTCGGATAAATATTTATCTATCAATATGGCTTCTGCAAGTACGTAAATATAATGAAAATGAAATTGCTCGCTGAGCTCCAGGACCTCACAGCCTCACGTGTCGAACGTCAACCGGAAGTTCCCATGCAATTGTTTCTTAAACATACCTTTACCTATCTTATCTTATCCTATGTTATCTTACGTTATGTGAAATGTCGCTATTTACATCTGACAGATAGCCCATCTCCACAGCCATCTCCAGAACCCCAGGGATGTCACTCAGCTGGTCCAGCACATCACTAGGAAATTTGACCTCATCTTCATCAAGTCTCGGTCGCAGGGGCACCCTCATTATCCCCGTACGAATAGTGAGCCTCAGAGTTTCCATTCCTCTGTTGCTTGCAGATGTGAGCTGAGCTCATGAAGTCGTTCCAGAACTGCTGGCACCAGTAATGAGCATAGCACTTGGCATCATAGGTCATCTTATTGTAGTTGCTTATATCGTAATTATTGAATTTTTCCATTTTTTCAATAACAAGAGAAGGGGACAAAAACGGTGGTGTTGGACCCATGACCAGCTGAGATGAGGGGGCCTGCACCAGAACGTGAGGCAGAGGGGTGGGATGAACTACGGCTGGGGCTGAAGATGGTTCTGGAGCTGGGCTAACTGGTGAGGCTACGCATGGGGATGAAGGAGGGGAGTCCATAAAAAGAGATGGAGAAGGAGGTAAAACAAAAGAGGATGGGACTGGTGAGGGAACTAAGAAGGAAGTTGATGATAAGGCTGGTGAGTAGGGCTCAGGGTGCGACGTTGTTGGGACTCGATGCAGGATGGTAGCGATCCCACATGGGTTGAATCGAAGGGGTTACTGGAGAATAGCAGCTTTTGTAAGTTCTTGGTATATGGCCCCCTTCCATCCTTTAGGTTTCCTCCTTCGTCCTGATAAAAGAATGACGGTACAATTATGCAAAATAAAGTGTAACAATACAAGAGTCAAATCAATTGATGGCTGTTAGTGACAGACAGACAGCACACTTGGCAGTCAGTACTGCACATTGAGAAAAATACTGCCGTCTCATTGTCTCATTGGAGACAGGAAACGAATGCTTGGGAGACTTACGCGCTGGTCTCGGATTGGGCTGCCTGCATTTCCGTAGGGGTACTTCACCTATAAAAACACACCAGTCAGTGCACAGATTGCCTGATATGCAGAACAGCATTTACTATAGAGAATAGCAACGCTGGAAAGGTTCATGTGCACCAAGGCTAACAGCCCACTCAATCCAAATGCTGGCATCAGGAACTGACTATTCAATCAAATCATTTACTGTATATAAGTAAGTGAACTTTATTGTCATTCACACCATACAACAGTACAACAACGGAAGCATAGCTGAACAAAATTGCATACCTCCAGGCTCAATGTGCAGACATAAAAAGACAGGTGCACATAGTCAACATATGGATAACACAAAGAAAATTTCACTTCTTACACAGAAGTAATTAAGACTGTGTAAGACAGCATAAGGCAGCACAGGACAGACACTAAATATACAAACCAATATACATATATCTTGCGCCTTCCATAAATTCCATTATTTCTTTACTCTCAGGGTACCTAAAGTAAGAATTCTGCCTTTTCTGATTTACATTATGGGGACATATTCACCTGTTATCTTACTATTTCACAATGATTATCTGTGATGTTTAAACACATCACAGCAGCAGAATTAACCGATTCCATTATACAATACAGTAACCATATGGATTAGAGCCCCGTATGTTTACCGTTTCATGGTAACAAACACGATCTATTACTGTAAGTAAAACTCCATCCATCCCTTATGAACATTTTATTTTTAAGTATTCCAAGACACACACTTCCAAAACAAGATGATTGTCACAGAATACAAGACTCAACAACACCAGACAGCCCTATTCTGACTTTCATTCTTCAAGTGTTGAGTTACTCTGGCCATCGTTTTGCCATTCTTACCGGGGCTAATGGAACCAGGGTTGTTTTCTGGAGCAATCCACACAAGTTTCGGGGTGACAATGAAACAATTAAGACGGACCAATTAGTGCTGGGCTGTTTATCGGATATTTACGGAATATCGATATATTATCAAAACCAGATAAAGGAGGACACAATACAGTTTATATCGACATAATTTGGTCGTTTGTTAAAATCGGGCGCTATTAAAGACTTTGAATATAATTCCTTCCCCTTTTAGAAGTAACGCGAGAGCTGCGGTCCCGACGTTGCACAGACTCCCAGAATTCACAGCGAAAAGCGACCCATGCAGTTAGGATTCATGGGGGTTTGATGGAGGGCTTAATGCAATGGGACAGATAATATGTCACATGTGGTTTTCATTTAAAACTGAATATTTACCACACTTGAAGGAAATTTTCATGTATTGCTAATCTTCCTAAAAATACAGAGGTGGATCTATGCACTTATGCCGATATTATGTTTTGTTTACCCATGTTTACAGTTTTATCCTTAACATAGCCTCCACGGGTTTGCTCTAAAGACATCTCATTTCATTTACACAATGACAATAAAGCTATCTTTATCTTATCTGAGAGTGGAAGAAGCAAAATGACGCAATGCTAACGTTAGCATTAGCAAACAGCTGCCTAGTAATCTTTGGAAGTAACACGTTACTATAATTCCACTACGTTTGGCTGTAAGGAGTAATATAGCTAAATACCCTTTCAAGTTAAATAACACAATTAACAGTACCGAAATTTAAATGGACTTGTTACTTTTGTCTTTCGTTAAAATATTAAGTTACAAATGCGTCCTGTTCCGCTAATTTCCGGTTTATGATCTCACGCCATCCGACCTTACTGACAATTTGTCAGTTGTATTGTTTCGCACTGTCACAGCTGCAACACTAAAATGATATAACTACCAGGCATTGGCATTGTCTCCGCGATCCTTGAAAATCCATCGTCAAAGCATCTCTGTTGCAGAAACATCGCTACCGAACATTGATTCGACATTCCCCCGATGTCTGCGCCATGTTTCTCAACAGCGAGGCGACGTTAATGTGCTCACTATGCTACCTATAGCCCACTGTTATTTTTCCTTATTTGGCTTTATAACCCACAACAGGTTTATAGTATATATGTATTCCTATAGGGTAGATGTGTTCTGTTAGCCCCACATGCAGGCATACTGTTTAAAAGCACATATATAGAAACAATCCATTACAACGTTTACTGTTTGATATTGACAACATGACAGAAACAGAAACACTAGGTTTAACATTTATGCTGAAGTGATTATAACACAGCAATACTGTCCGATAGTGGTGGGCGGATCGATCCAAATATCGATAATAATGTTGGTATTTATATTGATCAATACCAGTTTAATGAGATCGATACTTATAAGTTTCAATCTCTCTCCCGAATGCACCGCAGCTGTGTGTTCGCGCTGCTGCTCTCAATTGCTGCTCCCAGCTGTCACATGACTCAGCGGCGCCAGGCTAGCAAACAGGCGCGGGCGCACACACATACACACACACACTATAATATTTCTAATAAAGTATTTTAATAGTGGGTCGCTGAGCCATGCTCACAATAATTAACCCTCTGGAGCCTAGGGGTAGGAAACACACTTTCACTGACTGGGGCATGGTCACACATTTCTTCAAATATCATAAACTTAATTCATGACAAATAAATTATTTCTTATATATTTGGTTTGGCAACAAACTCATCTTAATCTTAGTGTACTTTGTAAATATGTCAAATTTATGTGAAGTTTGTAATTTGACATTCAAAGTATAGACATTGCAAAATGCAGTTTGGAACACTTGCAGAAACATTATAAAAGTACATAGTAAGCAATGCTGGCAGTTTGTTTTGATCCCAGATATCTGATCACCAAAGTCTTGGCTACATGAAGATGACTAAATGGTGTAGTTGCAACATTCATTTGGATAAATAAATAAGAAAAACCTAACTCATGTAACTATTTCTGGCTCCTTTAATTGAATATGTAGCAACTTTAATGTGTATGAATGAACCATTGTCACCTGGCCACGTCCCTACCCCCCTTTTATGGCGCTGATGGGGACGTACAGTATCTGGATCGCGTTTCACCATTGCGCTGTTAATCAAATTACCATGCGAATGCGATTTGAATACGCGCTACACGCCCCCGATGCAGGTAAAACAAAGTAAGGTGACATGGTTTACTTTTTTGCCGATTCAACCTAATTTAAAAAACTTTAATACTTCCGTCAATGGATGTTTTGAAAAGAAGACAGATTACGGATTTTTCATGATTCTACATTAAGATTTGTGGGATTCAATAGAATTATAAAGAACATACAATGAATAGAGGAAAAGGAGAATATAGCTTAAAGCAGGGCATGATGAAAGGAGGGGGTTGATTCTAAAATAATACAACTAACAGAAATCAGGAACTGACAGTGTGCGAGCAGGGCAGGGTGACCTCGTCCCAGACAGTTGGAAAAGAGGAACAGATGCTTATTTTAACTTTTGCTTAACAAAAGGGGGCTGCAAAAATGCTGACACAATAAGATGCTGGGAGGGGGGACATGTGCTAACTGACAAACAGAAGCAAATGTAAAAACATGTTGATGTCACGTAGCTGGGAAAATACCAAAAGAGGGGGGAACACGTACCCGGAGGGCTATAAAAAGACAGCCGATAACTATTGTTCGAGCTTCTTACTGTACATGCTGAATGTATGTCAGATAGTCGCTCCCTGATTGTAATCAGTCAGAGAATAAACTGGTGACTTGCAACTACTCCTCGTCTCAGCTGTGAATCTCTTCTCATCCACGGACCCGGTGGAGACTACTTACTCCAACAGATTTCAGCGAGATATAAACTGAAATAGACGCGAAAAGTACGTTGCATCGCCGACGATGCACTCGACCCCAGAGGGTAAAACAGCAGGGATAGTTCGGGGTTTAATCATCAGATGCATGCGTTTATTACAATTGCACTACTACAACCCACACACCGGCACTGCTCACCGTGCACGTCGCCCCGTTTACTCCTCATACACACGGTGGGCGCACGCACACATACACACACACTACACACAACAATAAACATTAACCACTATACATGACATAACACACAGCACATTTATAATCACACAAGCGATTACTTATAACTATTTATAAGCTATCATCAGTCCAAGGAGTGACGCCGATGTTTCCGTTCTGCCTTATTTGCTGTAACTGTAGTTCCGCTTTTTGCCAGCAGGCTGCGCACAGACAGCGTTTCTGTGGGCTGCACATGGTATGTAGTTAGATTAGTATTTCATAACTGCACTGCAGGACATTGCGTAAAATCATTTTCTGCAGTAAGTATTGGAGTGTTTATAAAGGATCTTTTAAAAAATAATAATAATAATAATAAATCAGTTTCTCACAAACACCTCCATTCATGACTGACTGAAATATCAAGGATGAAAGTGATTAGGATCAGCTCAGAGAGCCCATGCCGAGCTGTTGCTAAAGTAGCAGCAGCCAACTTTAAACCAATGTTAAACAAATACTAGTCTGAAAACAATCAGTCATTAAAATTAATCAGCTTGCTAAGTTGTGTTTCCTTTAATAATATAAATGTTATAGAAAAATGGAAACCCCACGCTCTCCGCGAATATTAATCACCAAGATTTATAAAAACCGCAACTGTACTGAAAAATAACGTTGCTTATGAATGTTGGCAAGTAAAAAGTATTTGTACTTTGTGATCAAGTGCCATTCTTGGCACATCACACAACGACGAAATGTGTCCTCTGCATTTTAACCCATATGTGACATATTAGTGGGCGGCTATATTATTTAGCTTCATTCTTAAAATAATAATACTAATACCAATAATAATAATAACAAAACCAAATATCCTGTAAATTTTAGAATGTGAAATGGTCGTTGACCTCGAACGGTTCTGCGTACTCATTGTTTTTTTTTTTTTTTTTTTCGTTTCTTGTTTTAAGAAACTGAAGCCACCCAATCAGCGTGCCAATGGAGTGACGTCAAGCGAAGGTTCAGAGAGATTCTAGAATTTATAGTTATTGCTACGTATATCTGGAAGCAGAAGCTGTAATTTTTTTTATTTCTCTCAGTCTTGATTTGGGCTTAGTTGGTGATTACTGTTCCTGTTCAATTCCTTTAAATAACTTCGGCAATGGCTCCTTTCAGTCGCTTGCGTAGTTTTCTACGCACTTGTCTGAGAAGCTTGAAGCGTTCCAACTTTCGTGTGGGCAAATCCACTGCACCATGCTCAAGTGTTGCAACGGGGGTTGCTATAAATGGCAACGCCCCTGCAACGGTCGGGAGTGGCATCCACCTCCCCAGTGGACACGGGGATCACGGGGATCAGTGGGCGGCAGTTTGGGAGAAAATTACAGCCCTCGAAGACGAGGTGGGCCGTTTACGGTCCGAGATCTCCCAGCTTGCCGGTGCCCTGACTCACCCAAATATGCCCCGGAGCAGTTCGGAGACCACTCTTATAGTCCCCACTTCAGCTCCAAGCTGTTTCCCGCCCCCTCCTCCTCCTCCACCGCCTCCTCCTCCACCGCCGCCTCCTCCTCCTCCGCCTGCTAATATCCAGGGCCCGAAGCAGAAGAGGAGTCATCCTCAGGGAAGTGGCACAGGACCCACCAATGGCCCCAGCATGGTGGATGTTCTGGCGGAGCTGCCGCACATTAAACTGCGCCCAGTGCAGAGGTCGCCAGGTGGGACGCCAGTGACCAGGAGGGGACCGACGCAGGGGACGCCCATGCCCTCAGAGGACTTTGCTGCCATTTTAGCAGAAGCACTGAAGAAAAAGTTTAAGCATCAGAACCACTCTGATGAGTAAGAGCAGCAGTCCTCTGAGGCCTTTAAACCTTTTTTACTTAAACTTTTTTTACTTAAATTTTTTATACTTATAACATTTTTATACTTATATCATTTTTATACTTAAGATTTTTATACTTATATACTTTATATACTTAAACTTTATATACTTATACTTTGTGTACTGATTCTATATACTTATTAATAAATAATATATTTATATCACTATTATTTTTAAAAGAGTTGCTGATTTTGTAATACTGCTGCAGCATTCTCCACATGCTAATCACTGCCCCACATCGAATTGGCACTTTGATCAGCCACGAATCACTTCACTACCCCCTGTTGAATGTTGCATCGTATGTTGTTAGATATTTCGTAGTAGTAAGTACTTCATTATTAGGCTGCACAATATTGGAAAAGATGTATTTCTGCAATGAGTATTGCAGTATTTATTTAAATTGAAAATGCTTAAAACAAACCAATTTCTCACAAACACATCTATTCATGAGTGATTTAAACGGCAAGGATGAAAATGATTAGGATTACCTCTTATGATTAGCTCTTGCCAAAATAGGGCTTGTAAACTTTTGTGGTACTCAGAATTAACCCAAACAACTATGACTCTATAATCCTCTATAATCACTCTCACTCTGTCACACTTGAATCAAACTCCAGACCTCACATGTAATGAGCAAAGTTTTCTTCTTTATTCAGCAATCCAGCATAGTGTTCCAGCCACACTCGGGTACAATGCGCAATGTACCCCGCACCCAGAAATCAGCAGGTTAATATACTATAAGACGAATTCCTCTATATGGACTTCTAAGTCCTGATTGGTTACCAAACATCTGCAAACCAGGTTTCGAACATACAACAAACATAATACGCCACCTCTATTGGTCTACTTCAAGGATGTTCAACTTCCAATCCTCGTTAGGCCTAGGCCTCCTATGAGTCCCACACATAAGCCTGTCTATCCAGTGTTGGAGTCAAACTCCGCCGGGTCCGTTGATGAGAAGAGATTCACAGCACAGTCGAGGAGTAGTTGCAAGTCATCAGTTTATTCTCTATCAGGTTGCAAGCTGGGAGTGACTATCTGACATACATTCAGCATGTACAACAAGATGCTCAATTTACAAGTCTCAGGTCTGTCCCCTTATAGGCCTTCTGGGGTGTCGCCCCCTCCCCTTCTCGGTAACTTTCCCTTCGCGTGACTACAACACTTCTTAACATTTGCTCTAGTTAGCCAGTGAGTACATGTTCCTAATTGATCAGTAAGTACGTGTTTCCTTCTTTTGTTAAGCATAAGCAAAAATAAGTATCCGTTCTATGGTGGGTTCCTGTTTTCCTCGTGTCTCGGGCCAGGTCGTCCTGACCTGCTGGCGTACCGTCAGTTCCCAAATTCTCCAAACTGGGTGGGGTGAGATCACCCCGTCCTATCAAGCTAGTATTGTTTTCCCAAATCTGCTGTCTTCATTATGTTAGTCATATTTTTAGAATCAGAAAGAAAATTATAATATGATTAACCCCTCAATTTCCCCCTTTTGATCTCCGAAAGGAGATCACCCTGTTTTTTTTTTTTTTTTTACTGATTATTTTACTCATTTATCATTTTTATTCCTGCTAAGAGATCCCCTTACAGGCGAGAAAAATCGGTCTCCACAAGAAGAGTACCCCCTTCGTCCTGCTCGGTAGGCAGGAGAGGCATCATCGGCACATGGGGGCTATCTCGCTTCTCTATCGCAGTGGTAATAAGGCGAACTGACAGTGCGCGTATACAAGGAATACAGCAACATCCACAAGTAACTATAATAGCAGTAAAAGTAGCAATGGATATTAACATCGAAGCCATCAAACCTTTCCATTTACCAAACACGGAGGTCAGCCAGTCATCCCAGAGGTCAGAAATCCCGGAGTGGTCATGCATCGTTTTGGAGAGGGTCCGGAGACCCTCAAGTGCCCTGGTCACGGAGCCGTCTGGTGCGGTGTTATTAGGGATATAAGTACAACAAACTTCCCCGAACATCGCGCACACCCCCCCCTTTTCAGCTAGTAACATGTCTAGTGCCATCCTGTTCTGCACGGCCATCAGAGAGGTCGGACCTAACTGTTCCGCCAGGCCCGCCACTGCGTCTCTAGTTAAATTTGAGAGGCGCAAAACATTGTAATGAACATAGTTAATACGATCCACATTTTTGTTGGGGGTGATAGGGAATAAAGCCGCCACAATGGGAAGGTTCTCAAATCCCGCGGCTACCTGGTCGGCTAATTTAAACTCATCTGGCACTCCCCTCGGTATTCCTATGGCGTCTATGTATGTTGGGGAATCCACCGTGGGGTCAAAATTGGAAGCCCCCCGTCTGCGTCTAGTAAAGACACACCTTTGCTGTGCTGCTGTAGGTGCGGCAGTGCCGAAGACCAAAGTATCGGGGCGTCCTCCTATCAGAATTAACGGCGCCCCTAGTCTCACCATGGCACACGTCCCTTGGCCGCTGAGAGGCATCCTAACAAATAACTTATCACGTCCACAGAACCAATAGAGACCCGAACGGGGCAAATGCCCGATAATGGTGTCACAGGAACCATTGTAGATGGTCCTGTAGCACCACTCGCTAGGCATATCCCCAATATACGGACCGGTGCCTGTAAAATTAAAACAAAGGTATTCCCCTCTGCGGGGAATAAATGGTCCCGCTTTGATCCTGGGGTCAATCGGCGGAAAGAGGGATGCTAACGCTGCACAATTCTCTGGGTTGGATTCTCGTGTCAAGGCTATCATACAGCCATATCCCCAGGGGTCTGAGACATGCAATGGGGCCGGCTCAGTATAGAGCTGGGGTCTGGCCGAGGCACAGGCCACACAGCCCTCCATCCGCTGTTCCTTTGCTGTCTGCGCAATCCAGGATAACCAAATGTTACCCTCCTTATACCCTGTGGTCAAACCCAAAATGTCCAACGGATTTAGCCTAGTATAATCTATCTGGAACACTCTGGACTCATTGGCGAGCGGGGATAGGGTAGCAGGTGATTGTATCTCTGGACCTCCCGGAAGTTGTGAAACCTCTCTGGGAGGGTCAACAAACCGGATGTGTATTATACCCCAGGGGTCCACTCCGGTTATGTCGACCCCCAACAGGGCGATCAGGTCATCCCCTGCTATTGGCGGACGATAATACTCCCCTAGAGAAAGCGCCAGTGGATTAAGGCCGACTTTCCCCGTACCAGCCACCCTAGAGAGGGTGACGTTGGTCCACCAATCTTTATTAAATTCCGGACCAACGGGCACCCAGTGCCCTGTATACTTAGCCACCATATCCCAATGTTCACACCCCGCAAACCACCCCTTCACCCAGGGACGACCAGAGCCACATAAAGACTGATAATACCAGTTGTGGCAAAGCCACACATCATAACCCTGGTATGATGCATTTTGCTCCTGGCAATCTATTACGTCACATAAGTCAAACACAAAGGTGGTGGGGGCGCCTCTGATGTACTGGAACTGCAGAGGCGCCTCTCCCCCTAAACCCACGCACTCCGGATGGCTGGCCTCTCCAATCTGGCCAATGGAAAGTAATATAATCATCTGTAATTTAAGCATTACACCGAATACATTGGTTTCCCACAGAATTCCCCTTTTCATGTTGAATCTCTGCCTTCTGGTCCTGATATTCTGAAGCAGACGAAGTGTTGTTTTTCTTCAATCAGTCAGGGGTGGACTACCCTGCTGATCTACTCAGGCCAAGGGATTATTCTGCCCTTCCGTAGAGACCTGAGTCATGTCTAGTTCAGCCGAACTGACGCTCTGTGTGTCTTCCCTAAGGGCCGTCTGGATTTCTGCTGTGGTCCTGCCTGGCTCCTCCGCAGCTGCACACTGGCTCCAATGGAACCACGTGTCGCCTTTGCCTTTCAGACGAACCGCGTGTGACGTCCTTTCTGTAACCTGGAAGGGACCGGTCCACCTGGGCTCTGACCACTTCCGTTTGATGACCTTCAGGAGGACCCACTCTGCCGTATGTGGTTCGTGTGGGTGATTCTCGGCCCTTGTTTCCTGGATCTGTTTGGAAAAATCTGCAACGAGAACTTGTAACCCATCATAATATGCCTTATGATTTCGTTCCCCCTTTTGATCAGGGGTAAATGATAGCCCTCTCTGGGGTCCTGGAAACTGTCTCCCTGTCTGAAGCTCAAAGGGGGTGAACCTGGTCCCCCTATTTATGGAACACCTCACTGACATCAGTGCCATCGGTAAAGCATCAACCCAATTCATTTTAGTCTGCGCGCAGATTTTTGCCAATTTTTGTTTTATTGTTTGGTTCATTCGCTCCACTTTTCCCTGAGATTGCGGATGATACACAGTTCCGAACGCGTGTCTCAATCCCAACGCTTTCTCCACCGTCTGCAGATCCTCATTCTTAAAATGAGTTCCATTATCCGAGCGAATCTTATTTGGAAAGCCGTGCCTCGGTATATACTGATTGATCAGACACTTTATTACAGACGCTCCGTCCTCCTTTTTGGTGGGCCATGCTTCTGGCCACCCTGAGAATGCATCCACACACATCAACACATATCTGAGCCCTCTCACTGGAATAATCATATCAGTGTAATCTATGATAATTTCTTCCCCCGACTTTGTACATGTTGGGAACCGTCCTTTTTCCGGCTTGACCGTGGGTCGCGGGTTATGAAAGGTACAGGTCACACAACCCTGAACGTGTCCCTGCACCATGTCTTTCATAAACAGATGCCACCATACAGTCAAATTTTCTAACATCTGTTTCACCCCCACATGACCAACCCCGTGAGCCTCTGCAAAAATCGTCTGACGAATGCCAGGAGGAAGAGCTGGTTTTCCTTCCTTATTCTGCCACATCCCCCCCTCCCTGCATCCCCCTTTTTCGAGCCACATAGTTTTCTCCTCTGGAGTGGCTCTATCCTGCTCTTGCTTCACTTTCTCTAGGGTTAGTCTATCGCTCAGCCTAACTTCCTCCTCTACCGTGACCATCTGTTTGGTCACCTGGCATCCTGCTGCCCTCTTTGCTTCCTCATCTGCTACCTGATTTCCCTTTGCTGTCATTGTGCCTGATCCTTCATGGCCCTTACATTTTACTACTGCTACTTTTTTAGGAAGCATTAGGGCTTCTGCCAGCTCTTTCATCTCTGCTTCGTGTTTTATTGGCTTGTTTCCCGCAGTCAAAAATCCTGCTCTCAGCCATTGGCTAAGTTCCACATGCACTGCGCCTACCGCGTATGCTGAGTCTGAGTATATTGTGACTTCTTTTCCGTCTGCTAATTTTAGCGCCTCAATCACGGCTATCACTTCTGCCCTTTGAGCTGACTGGGTTCCTTCCAGCCTTTCTGCCTTCAAGGTCACGTAGTCTTGACCCTGTCTGGCCACGACTGCGTATCCTGCCTGCAATCCTCCTATGTCTGTTCTAAAACAACACCCATCTGTGAACCAGTCCTCCGTCCCCTCTATTTTTTCTGCTTCCAAATCCAGCCTCACCTTTTCTTCTTTCTGAACCCGGTACTCACACACATGTGGTTCTCCCCCGCTCATCCGGTCGGCCATGTTAATTCCTTCATGGGAAAAATTCAGATTAGGTGCTTCTAGTATTTTACTAAGTCTCTGCTGCCTGAGTGATGTCATGGTAAACGTTTGTGAGTTTACATAGGCCACCACGCTGTGCGAGGTCAAAATATACAGCGCGTGTCCCATTACTATATGTGCTGTTTTCTGAATAATATTGGCCACTCCTGCTGCGTGTCTTGTGCATGCAGGGTGTCTTTTTTCTGCAGTGTCAAGTTTTACACTGACGTACATCAGCACTCTCCTTTCTCCCCCTTTTTTCTGAAACAGGATGGCGTTCACAACGTCACCCGTTTCAGAAACATCCAAATGGAGCGGGTGCAAGTAATCTGGGAGGGCTAGGTCTGCCGCCTGGGCTAGTCTTTGCTTTAAGGTTATAAAAGCCTCCTCTGAGGCCTGATCACAATTAAGGGATGCACTGAGGCGACGTAGGCCGTGCTCTCGGACCAGAGCCCTCAGGGGCTGTGTGAGCCCCGTGTAATCTGGAATGTAAGTGCGACTGTACCCTGTGAGGCCTAAGAAGGACAACATGTCTTTTACCGTAGTGGGTTTTGGGTGATGCAGGATAGCTGAACGATGAGCTGGGGAGAGACCTGTCCCTGCGCTGGACAACACTCGACCTAAAAAAGGACACCACTGTCCGCGCAACCTGCAATTTATCTTTACTGACCTTGAACCCTTTTTCCAACAGTCGGAGCAATACTGACTGAGTAGCCTGTAGGGCCACCTCCGATGTTGGGGCAGCAATCAGGAGATCATTCACGTATTGGACGAGGGTAACACCGTCTGGGAGATGACATCCCTGGAAAGCCTGCTTTAGGGCCTGATTAAAAATACCTGGAGAAAGGACAAACCCTTGAGGCAGGCGAGTGTACCTCAGCTGACTGCCCTTGTAGGTGAAAGAGAATACGTCTCTGCAGTGCTCTGCTAAAGGGAGACAGATAAAAGCATTTGCCAAGTCAATGCAGGTGAAACATTTCTGTTGTGGGGTCAAATTAGTCAGGGCAACATATGGGTTTGGAACTGGAACAGTGGGGGTCAGCAGGAGGTTGTTTATGGCACGCAGGTCATGGGCCATTCGATACTTTCCTGTCCCGGCCTTTTCCACCGGGAGAATGGGAGTGTTCCACGGAGACATGGAAGGCTCCAACACCCCAGCCTGTAAAAGGCCGTCTATTGTCTCGGCTATCCTGTCCTCTGCTGCCTGCTTATGGGGATACTGTCTGAGCCAGAGGGGGCCTTCCCCTGGCTGAAGTTGAAACTGCACTGGTGCACAAGATATTAGGCCCACATCTGTGGGGCTGGTGGACCACAAGGAGTCTGGTAAAGATGCCAAGAGGGCCGCCGCTTTAGGGTGGTCCATCTTTTCACGCCCAGAATCTCTAGCTATCTGCTCATGCTGCAAGAGGGCTGTGTCCTGTGCTGCGACCTGTATGCAATAAGTACTGCAGTAGGGTGAATAGGAGATCTGTGGGATCTGGGTCTGTACCCAGTCCTTGGTCTCTCTGGCCCGTTTAACCATCGGGCCCAAATCTTTGGCCTGGTGCTTAGGATGGAGGGCTAGAGAGACATGTGGGACAACCTCCTGCCCCATCATGAACCAGGGCACTTGTTCGGGGGAAAGCACTGTGGCTGAGGCTACTCCTTCGGGACCCACGTATATATTCTCAGAGGCAACTTGCCATTGGCGGCCTTCCAGTTGCTCAGTAAACAGTTCCTCATACCACTCAGTATTTTCCCTATCATAGAAAAGGGTCACATGCGGGGTGTCAGGTGGGGGCACATAGGGCTCTAGGAGCGAGATCCAGGGCCGCCACGCTGAGTAGGCCGCCAGGAGGCCAGTCAGGCTGGGCTCCAGTAGGCCCCAATAGATGTCTGCCAGGGCCTGACTCTGGACTGGCTACACCAGCCACTGTCCTGAGCCCATGGTCCGGGCGTCACAACGCAGGCGAGTGCCTTCCGGCAGGGTAACCACCAGTCCATCTGCACAACACAGGATGGAGGCCCCCAGCCTCACCAGCATATCCCGTCCCAGGAAGTTCACTGGAACGGAAGAAGACGGGTGGAGAAAGGTCTGTTTTCCCACCTCGACCTTCACCGGCTTAGTCACTGGTAGTCTCTGTTCCCCCCCCGAGAAGCCCACAACGGTCACTGCTGAGGTAGACAGGTGATGTTGTTCGGGGACCATGTTAAGAATGGAATACGTGGCTCCCGTGTCTTCCAAAATGGCAGTTCTTTGTCCATGACCATGAGGGACCGCATGGAGTCTGCCTCCCCTGCGTCCTGGGCCGCTTGCGGGAACTGTCACTGAGCGGAGGAGGGGTCCCAGTCCCACTCCCCTTCGCCCATCGCCGGATTCTGTCCTCCCGTGGGAGCCGCCTGTGGGTTGGGGCCATCACCCGGTTCCCAGGAGGGCTTCTCCTGCTGCGCCCCCTGCCCGAGACCGGTGCTGGGCAATGCCTGGCCCAGTGTCCTTCCCCCCCACACCTAAAACAGGCACCTGACAGCGGTCCCCTTTGCGGAGTGCCCCTCTCCCAGCCCCGGCCCCTGTTGCCCCGTCCCAAGCCGCCTCGGCCCCTTCTCCATTGTTGTCCCCACCTTCCCTTTCGGTAGGTGGGTGGCCCATTCCAAAGGCCAGGCGGGTATATGGGTAGTCCCTCTGGGTACACCCCCGCCACCATCTGCTTTCCCTGCCCTTTCTTTTTAGTTTCATTAGCTTTTCGCCTTGCTTCGCCCACCTGCAGCTTAAGCCACTGTGTCTGCAGTGCCCTAAGGTCGCTCTCCTCCTTATCTGCTTCCTCCTTTGCCCTCTGCAAATGGTGCACTACGTGCCGGTCCCACACCTGTGAGTCCGCTCCTGGGAGATCTGGGTCGTCCAATATAGCTGCCCTCACTCCCTCTGGGGCTCCCTCCATCACTGCCTGTCTAAACCATTCCCGCTGCACCCCATACTTCCCTGGATGGCACCCGGTGCAACGGGTCCAATCCTCTTTACACTTATCCAAATATTCTCCGGGGTGGAGCTTAGGATCCCATGTAAACTTTGGGATCGCTGCTCCGCTCGGGGCGGGGAATATCTCCCGCATGGTGTCACCCAAATCCATCACCACCGTCCTCAGACTCGCACTGTCTGCATATGTAATAGTCCCTGCTCTGTCTTCTATGTCCTGTAAGGAATGTTTAGTCATGCAACGGGCTGCCACCGCCCGGAAATCTCCCAGGGCAAGCTTCGTGCCCTGAGTGAATTGGTCTAACTTATTCATCCACTGTCCTCCTCCCTCAGCCGGGGGAGGCATTTTATCTGCTAACGCCTGCACATCTCCTATAGAAAAAGGTTTGTATCTCTCCTTTCCATCCCGTGCTCCCTGTAATAAGGGGAGCTGCTTCGGCCTTTTGGAGCGCAGGCCGTATCTATTTTTAGACGGGCCCTGCACCCCCTCTGTGTAGTTATTACTCAGTCCTGGTATCAGTCGCTCCTTTAAGTGTTCGTCGTCAAATTCCTCTAACAGTAGGTCCACCTGTGGTTGTTCCCTCAATACTCTGTCAAAGAACGCTGACTGCTCTAGTGCCCGTGTACAGTCCCGTAATTCTGGCCTGTCTTTTTTCACTTGACTGGGGGGGTCAGCCTCGGCATCCGAGCCCCCAGACATACGCTGCCATGCATCCGTCACCTCCTTCTCCTTACCTTTGTCCCTGCTTGCCCCTGTCACTGCTTCCTTCACCACCTGAATCTGCCTTACTAGGGGCTTCCACACTTTATTTTTAGGAGGTGCCCATCCTCCGTCATCTAACTCTCGATCAAACTTGTGGTCCATTTTAATTGGACCGGCTATGTTAGTATTATTTTATTAGTATTCTTAGTAGTTATTTATTATGGTATATTATTATTATTTTTTTTTATCTATTTATTATTTATTTATTATCTTTCCTATCTATTATTTTTATTTATTTTTATTATTATTTTTATTATTTTTCTTTTAGTATTTTCACCTAGGAGCGCTTTTGCCTCTGGGTGTGGGTTCACCCAACCACACTTAGTGCACCTTTTTATTGTAGTGGAATGTCCTACTATTAAACACCACCAATACATGAAACAACAATTTCACACACACTGAGCCTGCATTCACACGTAGCTTACTGCCGTGTCTTCCCCTGAATAGGGCGCACCTCACAAGCTCAATCCCAGCCAAACCAGCTGGGAGCGAGTGATAAGCACCCAAGACAGGAACAGCCCACAGCGTTGCTCACACACAAATCAGCAGCAATTGCTTTGAGACTCCCAGTCTCGGGATTCCAACCTGGTACTTTTGGGGATTTTACCCCAGGGACTCCAACCCGGTACTTTTGGGTGTTTTAACCCAGGGACTCCAACCCGGTACTTTTGGGATTTTAACCCAGGGACTCCAACCCGGTACTTTTGGGATTTTAACCCAGGGACTCCAACCCGTTTTAGAGAGGGGGACCTTATTCCCTCTTGCCAATCTTGGGTTCGGGGGTCCTGAATTCCCCGGGTATCACACCCAGCTTCTCTACCGCTCGTCAGCAAGTAGTGGGGTTGCCACACCAAGGACAACGCAGGGGTCCCGGACCCTCCGCTCCTTAAGGTCCTACTCTACGGCAGGGTTCCAAACCCTCCGTTCCTTAATATCCTATTTTACGGCAGGGTTCCAAACCCTCCGTTCCTTAATATCCTATTTTACGGCAGGGTTCCAAACCCTCCGTTCCTTAATATCCTATTTTACGGCAGGGTTCCAAACCCTCCGTTCTTTAAAATCCTATTTTACGGCAGGGTCCCGTACCCTCCGTTACTTAAAATCCTATTTTCTCACACACTCTCTTGCTGCATACTCTCCCAAAGCACAATGCATACACATCACACGACACAGTACATAAACCCCATATACACCTGGTACCCGCAGCCTCCTCTTTGTGCTAATTAACAGACGGGCCACTGGACACTTCAAACTGCTTAATTTGAAATTTCCAATATGCAGATTTCGACTTAACTGGCTCTGCTCACCTCTCTCACTCGGGCCCGCAGTTTTCGGTGTCCTAGTAGGCGGCGTCACTTTATCTGAATCCTGGAGAATCTCCTGCTCATCCCGGACGAGCCCCCAAATTGTTGGAGTCTGAGCTCCGCCGGAGTCCGTTGATGAGAAGAGATTCACTGCACAGTCGAGGAGTAGTTGCAAGTCACCAGTTTATTCTCTGACAGATTGCAATCCGGGAGCAACCATCTGACATACATTCAGCATGTACAGGAAGCAGCTCAATCCATAAATATCGGGGCTGTCCCTTTATAGGCCTGGGGTGTCGCCCCCCCCCGTCTCGGTAATTTTCCCTTCGCGTGACGACAACACATCTTGACATTTGCTCTAGTTAGCCAGTGAGTACATGTTCCTAATTGATCAGTAAGTACGTGTTTCCTTCTTTTGTTAAGCATAAGCAAAAATAAGTATCCGTTCTATGGTGGGTTCCTGTTTTCCTCGTGTCTCGTGCCAGGTCGTCCTGACCTGCTGGCGTACCGTCAGTTCCCAATTTCTCCAAACTGGGTGGGGTGAGATCACCCCGTCCTACTGGGCTAATATCAGTTCCCAAATCTGATGTCTACATTATGTTAGACATATTATTAGAATTAGTAAGTAAATTATGATATGATTAACCCCTCAGTGTGTATGTGTGCGTGCGCCCACCGTGTGTATGAGGAGTAAACGGGGCGACGTGCACGGTGAGCAGTGCCGGTGTGTGGGTTGTAGTAGTGCAATTGTAATAAACGCATGCATCTGATGATTAAACCCCGAACTATCCCTGCTGTTTTACCCTCTGGGGTCGAGTGCATCGTCGGCGATGCAACGTACTTTTCGCGTCTATTTCAGTTTATATCTCGCTGAAATCTGTTGGAGTAAGTAGTCTCCACCGGGTCCGTGGATGAGAAGAGATTCACAGCTGAGACGAGGAGTAGTTGCAAGTCACCAGTTTATTCTCCTACTGATTACAATCAGGGAGCGACTATCTGACATACATTCAGCATGTACAGTAAGAAGCTCGAACAATAGTTATCGGCTGTCTTTTTATAGCCCTCCGGGTACGTGTTCCCCCCTCTTTTGGTATTTTCCCAGCTACGTGACATCAACATGTTTTTACATTTGCTTCTGTTTGTCAGTTAGCACATGTCCCCCCTCCCAGCATCTTATTGTGTCAGCATTTTTGCAGCCCCCTTTTGTTAAGCAAAAGTTAAAATAAGCATCTGTTCCTCTTTTCCAACTGTCTGGGACGAGGTCACCCTGCCCTGCTCGCACACTGTCAGTTCCTGATTTCTGTTAGTTGTATTATTTTAGAATCAACCCCCTCCTTTCATCATGCCCTGCTTTAAGCTATATTCTCCTTTTCCTCTATTCATTGTATGTTCTTTATAATTCTATTGAATCCCACAAATCTTAATGTAGAATCATGAAAAATCCGTAATCTGTCTTCTTTTCAAAACATCCATTGACGGAAGTATTAAAGTTTTTTAAATTAGGTTGAATCGGCAAAAAAGTAAACCATGTCACCTTACTTTGTTTTACCTGCATCGGGGGCGTGTAGCGCGTATTCAAATCGCATTCGCATGGTAATTTGATTAACAGCGCAATGGTGAAACGCGATCCAGATACTGTACGTCCCCATCAGCGCCATAAAAGGGGGGTAGGGACGTGGCCAGGTGACAATGGTTCATTCATACACATTAAAGTTGCTACATATTCAATGAAAGGAGCCAGAAATAGTTACATGAGTTAGGTTTTTCTTATTTATTTATCCAAATGAATGTTGCAACTACACCATTTAGTCATCTTCATGTAGCCAAGACTTTGGTGATCAGATATCTGGGATCAAAACAAACTGCCAGCATTGCTTACTATGTACTTTTATAATGTTTCTGCAAGTGTTCCAAACTGCATTTTGCAATGTCTATACTTTGAATGTCAAATTACAAACTTCACATAAATTTGACATATTTACAAAGTACACTAAGATTAAGATGAGTTTGTTGCCAAACCAAATATATAAGAAATAATTTATTTGTCATGAATTAAGTTTATGATATTTGAAGAAATGTGTGACCATGCCCCAGTCAGTGAAAGTGTGTTTCCTACCCCTAGGCTCCAGAGGGTTAATTATTGTGAGCATGGCTCAGCGACCCACTATTAAAATACTTTATTAGAAATATTATAGTGTGTGTGTGTATGTGTGTGCGCCCGCGCCTGTTTGCTAGCCTGGCGCCGCTGAGTCATGTGACAGCTGGGAGCAGCAATTGAGAGCAGCAGCGCGAACACACAGCTGCGGTGCATTCGGGAGAGAGATTGAAACTTATAAGTATCGATCTCATTAAACTGGTATTGATCAATATAAATACCAACATTATTATCGATATTTGGATCGATCCGCCCACCACTATCGGACAGTATTGCTGTGTTATAATCACTTCAGCATAAATGTTAAACCTAGTGTTTCTGTTTCTGTCATGTTGTCAATATCAAACAGTAAACGTTGTAATGGATTGTTTCTATATATGTGCTTTTAAACAGTATGCCTGCATGTGGGGCTAACAGAACACATCTACCCTATAGGAATACATATATACTATAAACCTGTTGTGGGTTATAAAGCCAAATAAGGAAAAATAACAGTGGGCTATAGGTAGCATAGTGAGCACATTAACGTCGCCTCGCTGTTGAGAAACATGGCGCAGACATCGGGGGAATGTCGAATCAATGTTCGGTAGCGATGTTTCTGCAACAGAGATGCTTTGACGATGGATTTTCAAGGATCGCGGAGACAATGCCAATGCCTGGTAGTTATATCATTTTAGTGTTGCAGCTGTGACATTGCGAAACAATACAACTGACAAATTGTCAGTAAGGTCGGATGGCGTTAGATCATAAACCGGAAATTAGCGGAACAGGACGCATTTGTAACTTAATATTTTAACGAAAGACAAAAGTAACAAGTCCATTTAAATTTCGGTACTGTTAATTGTGTTATTTAACTTGAAAGGGTATTTAGCTATATTACTCCTTACAGCCAAACGTAGTGGAATTATAGTAACGTGTTACTTCCAAAGATTACTAGGCAGCTGTTTGCTAATGCTAACGTTAGCATTGCGTCATTTTGCTTCTTCCACTCTCAGATAAGATAAAGATAGCTTTATTGTCATTGTGTAAATGAAATGAGATGTCTTTAGAGCAAACCCGTGGAGGCTATGTTAAGGATAAAACTGTAAACATGGGTAAACAAAACATAATATCGGCATAAGTGCATAGATCCACCTCTGTATTTTTAGGAAGATTAGCAATACATGAAAATTTCCTTCAAGTGTGGTAAATATTCAGCTTTAAATGAAAACCACATGTGACATATTATCTATCCCATTGCATTAAGCCCTCCATCAAACCCCCATGAATCCTAACTGCATGGGTCGCTTTTCGCTGTGAATTCTGGGAGTCTGTTCAACGTCGGGACCGCAGCTCTCGCGTTACTTCTAAAAGGGGAAGGAATTATATTCAAAGTCTTTAATAGCGCCCGATTTTAACAAACGACCAAATTATGTCGATATAAACTGTATTGCGTCCTCCTTTATCTGGTTTTGATAATATATCGATATTCCGTAAATATCCGATAAACAGCCCAGCACTAATTGGTCCGTCTTGTTTCATTGTCACCCCGAAACTTGTGTGGATTGCTCCAGAAAACAACCCTGGTTCCATTAGCCCCGGTAAGAATGGCAAAACGATGGCCAGAGTAACTCAACACTTGAAGAATGAAAGTCAGAATAGGGCTGTCTGGTGTTGTTGAGTCTTGTATTCTGTGACAATCATCTTGTTTTGGAAGTGTGTGTCTTGGAATACTTAAAAATAAAATGTTCATAAGGGATGGATGGAGTTTTACTTACAGTAATAGATCGTGTTTGTTACCATGAAACGGTAAACATACGGGGCTCTAATCCACATGGTTACTGTATTGTATAATGGAATCGGTAAATTCTGCTGCTGTGGTGTGTTTAAACATCACAGATAATCATTGTGAAATAGTAAGATAACAGGTGAATATGTCCCCATAATGTAAATCAGAAAAGGCAGAATTCTTACTTTAGGTACCCTGAGAGTAAAGAAATAATGGAATTTATGGAAGGCGCAAGATATATGTATATTGGTTTGTATATTTAGTGTCTGTCCTGTGCTGCCTTATGCTGTCTTACACAGTCTTAATTACTTCTGTGTAAGAAGTGAAATTTTCTTTGTGTTATCCATATGTTGACTATGTGCACCTGTCTTTTTATGTCTGCACATTGAGCCTGGAGGTATGCAATTTTGTTCAGCTATGCTTCCGTTGTTGTACTGTTGTATGGTGTGAATGACAATAAAGTTCACTTACTTATATACAGTAAATGATTTGATTGAATAGTCAGTTCCTGATGCCAGCATTTGGATTGAGTGGGCTGTTAGCCTTGGTGCACATGAACCTTTCCAGCGTTGCTATTCTCTATAGTAAATGCTGTTCTGCATATCAGGCAATCTGTGCACTGACTGGTGTGTTTTTATAGGTGAAGTACCCCTACGGAAATGCAGGCAGCCCAATCCGAGACCAGCGCGTAAGTCTCCCAAGCATTCGTTTCCTGTCTCCAATGAGACAATGAGACGGCAGTATTTTTCTCAATGTGCAGTACTGACTGCCAAGTGTGCTGTCTGTCTGTCACTAACAGCCATCAATTGATTTGACTCTTGTATTTTTACACTTTATTTTGCATAATTGTACCGTCATTCTTTTATCAGGACGAAGGAGGAAACCTAAAGGACGGAAGGGGGCCATATACCAAGAACTTACAAAAGCTGCTATTCTCCAGTAACCCCTTCGATTCAACCCATGTGGGATCGCTACCATCCTGCATCGAGTCCCAACAACGTCGCACCCTGAGCCCTACTCACCAGCCTTATCATCAACTTCCTTCTTAGTTCCCTCACCAGTCCCATCCTCTTTTGTTTTACCTCCTTCTCCATCTCTTTTTATGGACTCCCCTCCTTCATCCCCATGCGTAGCCTCACCAGTTAGCCCAGCTCCAGAACCATCTTCAGCCCCAGCCGTAGTTCATCCCACCCCTCTGCCTCACGTTCTGGTGCAGGCCCCCTCATCTCAGCTGGTCATGGGTCCAACACCACCGTTTTTGTCCCCTTCTCTTGTTATTGAAAAAATGGAAAAATTCAATAATTACGATATAAGCAACTACAATAAGATGACCTATGATGCCAAGTGCTATGCTCATTACTGGTGCCAGCAGTTCTGGAACGACTTCATGAGCTCAGCTCACATCTGCAAGCAACAGAGGAATGGAAACTCTGAGGCTCACTATTCGTACGGGGATAATGAGGGTGCCCCTGCGACCGAGACTTGATGAAGATGAGGTCAAATTTCCTAGTGATGTGCTGGACCAGCTGAGTGACATCCCTGGGGTTCTGGAGATGGCTGTGGAGATGGGCTATCTGTCAGATGTAAATAGCGACATTTCACATAACGTAAGATAACATAGGATAAGATAAGATAGGTAAAGGTATGTTTAAGAAACAATTGCATGGGAACTTCCGGTTGACGTTCAACACGTGAGGCTGTGAGGTCCTGGAGCTCAGCGAGCAATTTCATTTTCATTATATTTACATACTTGCAGAAGCCATATTGATAGATAAATATTTATCCGAAAAGTTTAACATCACTAATTGAAGGACTGAGGCAGCAAGAAAACGCGTTTAAAAGTTTTGTTTTCCTCCTCGTTTAAAAATGGCTAGTCGCTCACAGAAACCTGCTACAGCTAGCAAGAAGGCTACCACTGAGGGTGATGCACAGCAACTTTCTTCGGATTCGGTTGAGAAAATTATGACAGCGATTGAACTATTGGGCACGAAAATAGATACACAAACTGCTGTCCTCTGGCAAGAAATAACTTCTATCCGCCAAGAGTTGCATTCTACGGCTAGCTCCTTACAGACTGCTAATGCACAGCATTCCGAGCGTTTGGACGACCTCGAGCAGTCTACCACGGCGTGGAGCTCTACAGTCTTTACTTTGGAAACTGCTGCGAAAAAACTGCAGTCAGATGTGTGTAACCTGACAACTAAATGCATTGTTGGAATAGAGGAGGGCCAAGAGGGGACCAACCCGCGGCAATTCTGCGCGACTGCTTTGAAGGAGATACTGAACCTGGAGGAAACTCCACGTCTGGACCGGGGCCACCGTTCATTAGCACCGAGGCTGCGGGAAGGGGAGAGGCCAAGACCATTCATAATCCGTGTACATCATGGTGACGTGAAGGATCGCATCCTTCGCCTCTCCAGCCAGAAGAAGCAGCTGTTTTACAAGGAGAAGCGTGTGCACATCTTTCCGGACTTCACTCTGGAGATAGCAAAGAAGCGAGCTGCCTTTAAAGAGGCAAAGCAGCTCCTTAGAACTGTTAAGGATGTGAGATTTGGTCTCCGTTATCCAGCTACATTCCGTATCACATTTGATGGCGAGGAAAAAACCTTTACCGATCCCCATCGGGCCATCTCGTGTATAAAGACTACCATTCTCCTCCATCATGATCAGGTACAGACATAACTTTCAAAAACGGTCAGTGTTTTTTAAGTGACCGAACTGTACAGGTCAGTGTCAAAGTTGAATTAACCAGGTCTATAGCCTACTAAATGCAGATAGTGCTATGTTGCTCAATTTATGAGAAAGACATTTATTTTCCCTTTTTTCTCTCGGTTCTTATTAGTCTATATGGAAAGGTTTGGTGTAGGCACTTTTTTCAACATGCCGGGAATTCTTGTTCTCTTCCTCATATAAATAGGCTATAACATATGAATAGTTGATTTTCTTGAGCTGCTTTTGTTTACTATAATTTTAAACCATTAAACCATAGTATTTCATATTAGGCTACTGAATTGAAAACCAATGGGCTGCTCTTTGATAGTACACTATGTTTAGTGGCCTAATATTAGTTTAGGCCTACTTCATTTGAGACATTACAAAATACATGGTATTTTGCACTATACAGTGGTACCTCGGTTCTCGAACTTAATCCGTTCCGGACTCCAGATCGAATCCTAAAAAGTTTGAGTTCTGATCTAATTTTTCCCATAAGAAATAATGGAAAACCAATTAATTGGTTCCCGGCCCCCCAAAATGACACCTAAATATGTGTGTGTATGTGTGTTTTTAAGCATTTCAACACAAAATGAACAGGATAAAACAAGAAGAGCATTTTTTTTCTTAATGGCTTCCAAAACGATAAAGATATTATCCCAACATTACCCCTGTCCTGCCCCGATCGTCCGCTCCTTCCGTGTGCCACGCCCCCTCGTTAAGCTCGTGTGGGATCCCCATGTGATCAGCTGTTTCTGGTTGTTGTCATTAGTCCTCTGTATTAAGTCCGCTTGTAAATTTTGTTTCCCCAGTCTGGTCATTGGGTGCGTTCGACTTGCTTACAGCGCTGGCTTAAAGCAACGCATTCTGATCCTGACGCAATGCATTACGGTTAGATGCATTGCGACCTCTCACCCGGCTGCACAAACTGGAACCGCCTCCGTGACAACACACCTTTGCCCTTATTGGCTGAAGAGTTTAGTTACATGCATGACGTTTGTATCCCAGGCAGTTCCGATGCGTAATCTGCTATTTCTCCCGAATATCACGTAAAGCAGTGGTTTTCAGTTAATTTACCTGGTAAAATAAAGTTTAAATAAATGACATAAATGCTCTAATAGTACACGTAAGTTAGTGGTTTATTTATTGTTAGTTACTGTAATGTTGCTGTAAGGAATCCACTTGCTGAGTCTCCGCAGTTTCAGCAAAATGGTGGTTTATTGAACAGTAAAAATAATATAATGTAATACAGTGTAGACATACACCGGGTACTGAAAGGCAGCTCAAATACAAATTAAGGGCAGTTCTTCACCCCCCTTTATACCCCAAAAGACCCTCCCCAACAAGGTGCTGTGTGTAGGTGTTGTGAGTAAATTTACATATAAAGAGTGACCCCCTGGAGTGTGAGGATCCTGAGACAGGGACGGGACAGGACAGGATGGAGATTTCCCATGAGAGCAAATGGTAGCTCAGCCATTTCTCTGGCCTCTGTCAATTGAATTATCTTCCTTATCACCTTAATGGTGCCAAATGGAACCCCTATTCTCTCCCAGACTTCCCCCATGTTCATTCCCCCATGATCATAAATTGCTAACACTGTCTGTATCCAAATGATCAACCAAGAACATTGGGGCATCTTTACTGCTTTTCCTTACATAATCCCCCCTTATACCTTGAGCCTTAGTGCAAGAGCAGTGAAAGGTTTACCCAGAGCACAGTACCAGCATCACACTGATCAGTGGTCGACACACAAGGGTCGGATAGGGGAGGTCGTAGCGGTGTGGTTGTCCGTCTCCATAACCTACACCCTACTTTGTGTCATGCACACTTTCCTCTCCACATATCCAAGGTCCCTTTTCCGCTGTTCCCTTAGGAATCTGAGATGGACCATCAAGGCCACACCCAGCAGCAGTACCACGACACATGCAGTGATAACTGCTTTGAACTGTACATCCCAGTACATGTCCTGGTAGTTCTCCTTCAGCGTCGACATTCCACTGATATAGTTACTGACCTGCTCTGTCAGTTCCTTCTCACGCTCATGCATTTTAAGCAGCTGAACCTTCAGTTGCTGCTCAACCTCTTGCATGTCTTGAATCCTGTTTGTTTCAGGCAAAGGTTCAGGCCGGAGGAATTCTGCATAAGGGTCGTCTAAGTAAAGGTCAATCCTATTCTTGGTATAGTACAATTTTCTGCCTCCAGTGTTCATTGGGTAGATCACCTGAATACATGGTGCTATTCCTACCAATATTGCAACCCTCAAAACTTTCTATTGCTAACATTGTTATTCCATCCTGTACTGTCATCCCATGCTCCCATGTTACATAGATTACTTATGTCAAATTATTATTATTTTTTTTACACAAAGATCTCTACAAACTATGTATACCTCCCAAATCCCCAAGAATACTCTCCCTCTGAATCACAATTCCCAACAAAATCAGCTTATAGCATCAATCAATTATGTGTGTAAGTTCTTCAGATCCTATTGCACAATAATATGGCTGTATGTGGTGGTAACAGGGATTATACAAATATCTAGAATATACCACATTCTAAGACAAACATTTACTTTTGATCGATTCTCAACCCAAGCTTACAGTCACACTTGTAGTTTCCCATATGTGTTAATGCAAATTTGGTTGACATGCGAGGTGGTTCTCTTCCTCGCATGAGGTCTGCAGAGTCCTAGCATTGTCCCGAGGAAGTTATCCCACTTATGGCACCAATGTGGCTGGTTACATCGTTGTTCCTGCGCTGGACATATGCTTTTCCTTTGCTGTGTACGATGCATCTGCCCACTTGATCATTTCTTCTGTTGTGCCATGGTTTTCAGTGAGACTTGGAGTATGTAACCTGAAAGACATCAAGTGCAGCATTCATTCTTATGTCAGGTTAACATCTTACATTCTGAATCAGTCTGTATTGGTCACCATGGAACCACTTCATTACTGGTCCATTCCTCTCTTTGATTCTAAGCTTAAGATTGCCCTCCCCACAGGTGTCCACGGTTTCATGTAGCCCTGTCCAATTTGCATCCCAAAGCCCTTTCTGGAGGCAATTTTTGACCAATACTTGTTCCCCTTTTGTAAATTTGGCAATGTTGTGTTTTACAACATCATCCCATTGTCTTTTGTTCCCCTGGTAGGTATTTCCTATGGTATGATTTTCAGACAGAAAATCATCTTCTATAATTCTCTGGACATTTTTTGAGAACATGTCATGTTCTGCCCAATCTTGGATGAGTTGTGAAGTGCTTTGCTGTGTTTCAGTGACTGCAGGGCCCGTGTCTGCTAGCCACTTGTCACAGTAGCCCCTAAGTGTAATTTCAACACTGGGTCTGGCAAATTCATCTGATTTCACATCATCCAATTTTTTAACAGAGGCCAGGTACCCCTGTGACTTCAAATAAGCATTCCCCTTGCATTTGATACATGAATCAGTCTGAATAGCACGCTGATGTGCTACCACTTCTTTGATTTCATGTAATAATTTGTTCATATCTTCATAAGTCATTGCTGGTACTGATGGGGTTGGTTCCTTCTTCCATCTAGAGTCCCCATCTCTCTGTACCCTTGGCCTGTGTCCTGCTGCACCTCCACCCTTTGACCAACAATCCTTCTTAAAATGACCTATCTTACCACAATTATGACAAGCATCTTTCCTAGCAGATTTAAGCCTACCTTCCTTAGTGGCTACTGCTGAAACCTTTTTCACCTTTCCTAAGGGACTTCGGCTTGTCTCGTTCCAGCTACCGAGGAGATTGCAGATGTAGGCAAAGGTCAAACTACCTTCTTTTTGTTTCAAATTCAACATTAGTCTTGCAGCATCATTTATTATTGGATCATACTGCTGCATGACCAATGCTAGGAATGCTGGGTCATTCCTCTGTGGGTTTGGAATTCCAGAATTCCCAGTGTAACACTTAAATAAGCGATTCATATGGGCCACAGGATTTTCCCCTCTCTCTGGCCTAGTCTCCAGAATTCTCCCCCAGTTTGGCTGTGGACTGCCAATCATGGCCAATAATGCTGCCTCTCTCTGCTGTGCATTTGCCCATTCACCATTAACAGCCATCTTGAAATTGTCAGGGAGCAATTCTACTAGATCTGCAGGTATGGTTAACTGAACTATTAGACAGCAATCTTGGTCATCTAGACCATTTGCTCTGGCTTGTCTCTGCAACTCAGCTAAGTAGGAGTGAGGATCAGACACGCCATCCCATTTACCCACATTAGCACAAAAATCTCCCAGTTCAGACACAGCCAGGGGAATATGCTCACAAACCTCCTCATATTCATACTGTGCAGTGGCAGGCTGCCCGTCAACCTCGGCAGCTGCCCTTCTGCATGTCTTGCGCTCTCTCACACGTACTGGTGCAACTTTAACTGGGCTCACATTAGCTCCCTCATCTGAAGTCTTACTATCACTGTCAGAATCTTCCAGCAGACTAATGCCCAAAGCTGCAACATGTCCCTTAACCTGTTCTGATTTGCTCTTTAGAACAGTATCCTCATCCCCAGCACGCTTTTTATGCACTTCGGGGTTTCTAATGCTTCTGGACCAAAGTGCCTCATAAGCATTCTGACACTTCTCCAGTTCCTTTTGCAGGAATGCATTAGCTTCCTTAGCTGCTTCCAGGCCCTGCCTAAGAGAAGCTACTAGTTGCCTCAGTTCAATGCTGTTTTCTGCAGCTAGCCGACGCTTTGCTCGACTAGCAGAGTTCTCCTGTTCGAGACTCTCTATTCTGTTCCTCAATTCACCGATTGTACTCCTATGCTGAGTACACTCAGACTGCGAACTTGCCAGTCTGCTGTTAATTTCTTGCTGTCCTTCCAGCAAGGCCTGTAACACGTTAGCATGCCTCTGCTTTTTCTTGGAACATTTCATGTTCCTCTCCCTGCATGCCTCCTCTACCCACTCTAGGGGGTCTAGCTTATCTATGAGAGATCCATATGATCCCTCCTTGCAATGCTTTGCAACATATTCGATGGCCCACCCCATCATTGTAGGTTCTGAGTATAAATTTAAACTCTCACAGTATAAACTTACACAATATACCTACGGTGGTGGTTTATCTCAAGGACACAGGGGTACAATGTGGGGAACCCTGCTGGTGCTTTCTTACCAAAGCCCAGTTCCTCTACAAACACACCTCCTGTTTACCCTCTATTACTAATAAACAGGTCAAACCAGGAGAATTCTCATGCCTAAGTCTTGAATTACTCCCTATTTCCTATATTACTTTACTGTTCATCTCAGCGGACGTCTGATATCACAAACCAGTTATACTCACAAGCGTGATTCTTTCTGGGTCCTTCGGTTCGCAGAAGAAGGTGGCACGTCTGGAATTAAGCTTTCTGGTCAGTCTTCTCTCTTAGGTCAAGAAATCTTCTCTCTTCTTGAGGAAAATATCAGCCAAAAAAAAGGTTCCCAGATGATTCTTCCAGTTGTTAGCCCCTTGTCCTGGCTGGCTCGCCAATAAGATGTAAGGAATCCACTTGCAGAGTCTCCGCAGTTTCAGCAAAATGGTGGTTTATTGAACAGTAAAAATAATATAATGTAATACAGTGTAGACATACACTGGGTACTGAAAGGCAGCTCAAATACAAATTAAGGGCAGTTCTTCACCCCCCTTTATACCCCAAAAGACCCTCCCTGCCAAGGTGCTGTGTGTAGGTGTTGTGAGTAAATTTACATATAAAGAGTGACCCCCTGGAGTGTGAGGATCCTGAGACAGGGACGGGACAGGACAGGATGGAGATTTCCCATGAGAGCAAATGGTAGCTCAGCCATTTCTCTGGCCTCTGTCAATTGAATTATCTTCCTTATCACCTTAATGGTGCCAAATGGAACCCCTATTCTCTCCCAGACTTCCCCCATGTTCATTCCCCCATGATCATAAATTGCTAACACTGTCTGTATCCAAATGATCAACCAAGAACATTGGGGCATCTTTACTGCTTTTCCTTACATTGCGCTGTTTTATTTGGTTAATCGTCCAGTCTGTGAAGAAGGCATTCAAGTAAGAATTGCATTGTCGTATGACTCATTTCCTGGCGCGTACAATTTATATTAAGTCAGTGTTCATGGTTCGACTTCTGATATTCAGATCGAGTTCTAGGTGAAACTGGTTTGTTCGACTTTCAAGAAATTCGAGTTCTAGTGAGTTTGAGAACCGAGGTACCACTATATATATTTCTGAATGTGATTGCTCGCTGTGCTTTGGGTCGTTTTTGGTTAAATTAGAGACCCAAGTTAGAATTTTGCAGTGTTTTGCTCTTGGGATATGCACTGTGTTCGGGATAGTGCTGGGGGGTGGGGGTGGTGGTGTTTTTGTACTTAAAGTCTCTTTTTTATTTTGTTGTTTTTTTTGTCTTTCATTTTGTCCATTAGTGGTTACACTTTGTTTCGAACATGACATCTACCAGAGTGACAGAATTAATTTACTGCAACTCAGATTATGTCTACTGGATATTACCAGTATTAAATATGGCTAATTCAAATATGGCTCCTGGGAGGAGTGGCCAGCCAGTTAAGTTTACTAATTGGAATGTGAAAGGCCTAAATCATCCTATCAAACGCACCAAGGTCCTTGCTCATCTTAAGTTTTTAAAAACGGATATAACCTTCTTAACTGAGACGCACATGCGCAGGTCAGATCATTTGAGTTTAAAAAGAGGCTGGGTTAGACAAGTATTCCATTCAACCTTTCGGAGTAGGGCCAGGGGGGCTGGAATCTTGATCAACAAATCAGTATCATTTGAAGCGTCTGAAACAATATTGGACCCCAATGGCCGCTTTGTTATTGTGGTGGGTAAACTGTACCGTTTGCCTGTGATATTAGCTTGTGTATATGCTCCAAATTGGGACGATTCTAAGTTCATGAACAATTTTCTATTGACCGTACCATACCTGGACACTCATCAGCTTATTTTAGCTGGTGACGGTAACTGTGTAATTAACCCAGTATTGGATAGATCCTCCAATCGCCCAATTGGTGCTTCAGAAACAGCTGAATGCATAGAGACTTTTTTACAATCTTGCAAGGTGTCTGACCCATGGAGATTTCTTTATCCTACAAAGAGGGAATACTCTTTGTATTATTCACGTATAGATTATTTCTTTATACATACATACATACATACATATCTACTCCCATTGGTAAAAGAATGTGTTTATAACAGTATAGTAATATCAGATCATGCACCTGTAACACTGGTCCTGACCTTCCCCTATCATAGACCTAGCAGATTCAGATGGAGGCTCACTTCACTTCTTTTGTCAGATGAATCATTTATTGCCTTCGTAAATGCTGGTATAGATATGTTTTTAGAAACTAATGTAAATGAAGAGACCTCCCCTTCCTTACTTTGGGAGACGCTCAAGGCTTACCTGAGGGGCCAAATTATCTCCTACAATGCCTCTGTTCATAAAGCACAGGTAGCTAGGCAAACATAACTTTTGGAATTCATCTCTAGAGTAGACAAAGCCTATGCCACTGGTCCATCTCCAGAGCTATATAAACGGCGGATGATGTATCAGGCTGAATTTGATCTGCTCTCAACTGGACAGGCGGAACGGGCTCTGTTAAAAACCAGACACATGTTTTATGAGTATGGGGAGAAACCAAGCAGGGCTCTGGCTTATAGTTTAAAACAGACATCTAGTACTCAAGTAATTGCCCAGATTGATTCTGACACAGGACTATTATCAGATCCCTTAGATATTAATAAGCAGTTTAGTGATTTCTATTTTAATTTGTACTAAACAAAACTTTTGATCTGAGTTTAATAGATAGGTTCTTTGAAGACCTGAATATACCCACCGTGGATGAGAATGTAAGAGAATCCTATTTCCTTACATGAAATTCATAAAGCTATCACATGCATGCAGAGTGGGAAATGTCCAGGCCTGGACGGCTTTCCTACAGAGTTTTATAAAAAGTCTGCAGCAAAATGAAACCCTTTACTCAAGGATGTATTTGATGACAGCTTAAAGTCCCAATGCCTGCCTCCAACTCTACGTCAGGCATTAGAGGTCGACCGATATATCGGCCGGCCGAATTACGCTATTGGGAACTGGGGTAATGATAATGAGCCTTCAACCAACTGTAGCTTACAAGTAACATTAAGGATCATTGATTCTAAAAGAGTTCGTTTTGTGCGCTTATTGGTGGGCTCACAGACGTTTCAGCTTGGGAGCTGAAGAATGAGTTTGCTGCTAAAGAGATTCTGATGCTGCTATCTTTATTGTTTATAAGTTTAAGTTGTTTGTAAGTTGTATTGTGTTTTTGTTATTTAAGTTTATATTTAAATTTACACAAGTCAGTATTCAATAAATGCTAAGTTGAGAAATTTTGTGTATCATTTGTTATTATTAATGTGATATTTTATCATGCAAATAGAGGGGAAAACGTCCAATTTTCGGCCAAAAAATATCGGCAGCATATATCGGCCATCGGCTGACCCTGACTCCTAAATATCGTCATCGGCATCGGCTATTGAAAAACCCATATCGGTCGACCTCTAGTCCAGACCATGACCGTGTGTTGCATATATGTTAGTAAACACCCCTAGCGCATCTTGCACTCTTAACATTGATCCTGTGTGGCGACTATTCGTATTGACGCGGTAGCGGACCATAATGGTCATAGAAGTGTTATGAAGGCAGTACCCCCCAATTATGGAGGGGTAATTCGCACTCTGGATACAATTACAACACTAGCCATGTAAACGTATTAATTGGGGAATTCATTTATAAAGGCTTCGTGTGACCGAAAAAGATGCCAAACATTCATAGGCACATTTGTAAGAAGGTTTTGGGATTTATAAAGAAAAACGTATGCTGAAAACAACTCGCACGTTTTGTGAACGAGGCTGAAGGGGATGCAGTTTCGACGGAATCCTGTAGAGGGCACTGTGTATGCTAAATTGAAGGCTCCAGGAATGTTGTCGGCATTTCATTTCATTTCATGGTCACACGGCCATTAAACTGAAATTAAAGAAATTAAACTGTTCTTTTAAATAGAATTGCCACTGCCACTGAGCATCTCCTCTACAAGCAAACACTGGGGTGCCACCAAGACCAGCAGGCTGCTGGTGGCTCTGGGATGCAACCACTACTGAGGCCAGATGAGGGAGCCACTAATGATGGCTTGAAGACATATCAGTGTCAGAATGACATGACATGGCTTGTTTGTTGAACCTTGGCCGGGAATTTGAGAGCACACAGATCCAAAGATGGGGCACATATATGAAACAGAGGTACACCTGTGCAGATTTTGCCTAGGGGCACTGAAATGACCCAAACATGAAGCTCAGCTTTCCAGGTGCTGAGGGGAAATAGTTTCAGAAAACTTTTATTCTAGGGACAAACTTCTGTGGAGGCAGGACGAGTCACCAGCTTCTCACTTCAGTTATTTACACGTAATGTTCGTCTATCAAAGGTAAGACACGTTGTTTGAGATAAATGTAGAACTACAGGATAAATTTACAGTTATACCGCCAGGTTTTTTCATAACAGCTTGCTTATAGTAACATTATCACTAGCAACCATTTCACTTGTTTGACGAGAGAGAACTGACAGACTTTTGTCTCTCATACGTTCCCTGTAATTATGCGCTAAATAATGAATTGTCATGACCGTTATTTGATAATGTGTGTGGTTTTTATGTTGCTGTATGATAAAATCTTGTCGGCACGGTATTGACAGTAATTTTGTGTCACCAATTAGCTAGCATCGCTCACTTGGTAAGAGGCTGAAGCTAGGTTTGCCGCATAGCCTATGTGTCCATGGCTTGTATAGTTTTTTGTCATAACGTTAAAAATTCTTGTCAGTCCGTTTCTGACAAACTTGTGTTGATCAGTGACCTGAGCATCGCTCACATGGTAGAATATTATCTGTCTGAACAATTATAAATTGCACTGACCAGAAAAGCTTGAGTGTTGATAGCATCACAGGCAGAACCATAAATGATTTTTGGTAACATTTTTTTTTGTTTTAGTCATTTTTAAACACATTGACAATGCATTATAATGCATTCATAAAGCATTATAAACATGGCTATATTTCTAAAAGGGCATAACAAATTGCCATGTTTATTATGCACTATGACTGCCTTATGAAGCTCTCATCTATAATGCACTATAGATACCTTTGTAATACGGTACAAAGCTGTATTATTCCGAGCATCATAATGCATTATGAAGGTATCTATAGTGCATTCCAGATGAGACCTTCATAAATTATTCATAATGCATAATACACATGGGTATAATGTGTTATGCCTTTTGATAAATAATTATAGCCATGTTTCTAATACTTTACGGATTCATTATTATTAGTTATGAATGTGTTTATAAATTGCTAAAGCAATGGCCTTAAGTAGTGTTACCTGATTTTTGGTTACAAACGTAACATTTTTTGCTGAGGGGCTCTCTAACCCCAAAATGGCCTTAGATGAATTTGCAGAGACAGAATTCTTCCAGAAGGAGCGGGAGACTGCCAAGAAACGGGTGGAGAAGAAGATGGAGAAAAAGAGGAAAAGGCCAGACTCACGACAAGCAGATTCTGCCGCATGAACCTGAAACAGGGACCAAACAGCTAGCCTGCACAACCACACCGGCTTCCCTGGAATGGCAGGGAAATGCACTTACTGCCCATCTAAAGTGTACTCTGTATACCGAGGAGATTCAGGCGTCTCCTTTGTTTAAGGCAGAGTGATAAAGATGGGTAAACTTAATCATTTTAATTTAGTCATTTTAATGTAATATTTGAATGCAGGCCTTAAATGATCCATATTATTTCAATAAGGCCTCCCTTTAGGGGTATAGTCCATGCTTTTACGTTTGTGTAAAACAAACCAAACAAAGGACACGGCCGCATGACACTGCGGCGCCAAACAAAGAAGCACTGTGGGACATACGGCGGCGTCCGAAACAGACTGAGGAAACGAGCACATCGCCCGCCACTGCCCAGAGTCCCGCTCGCAAACGTCCAGTCTAAACTAGGTGACCTAAGAGCGAGGTTGGGGTTCCAGCGTGATACAAGAAACTGCAATATATCACGGTTCACAGAAACGTGGCTGACCCCCCTGGTACTGGATCTAGTGGTGACTCCGTCGGACTCTTTCTCTCTTTTTCCTGTTTCATACTGTAACTGCTTGCTGTTGGTCATTTAGGACTTGCTCTTTGTCCATGAAACTATGTCACCACTATGCTTGCAAATTTAAGAATCTAGGAAATTAGCTTATATAATATAATATTATAATATAAATATAATTTTATACATATATAATAATAATATACAGCTGCAGACTCTTAATGCCACTCTCAGGCCCCTTCCGTTTGGTGGACGCATGTGCAGAAAACAAAGAAAGATGTACTTTATCAGTTTCACAAGTTTTCAAAGTAGAGTTGGATGGCACCTTTAACCTTAAAGGCCTGTATTTGCGGCAGAACGGTCATGCAATTTGGGTTTAACACCAAAATCATGTCCCTGTGCTTGCATCATTTAATGAATTGCCCCTCTATGTTTTTTGCATTGCACTTGAGAACTGAAGAAACCTTTAATTCAATGGCAAGTCCACTACAATTCTCTACATGTACATGAGTTTAACCAATCATTATTTAAGCTAATCAAATTTTGTTTCAAACTTCACAATGTTTTAAATAACCACACAGACACAAACCAAATGCAAAATAATCCACATTTATTTATATCTTAGTCCTATTTAATTCTATGTTATCTTACGTTATACAATCTTATCTTAACCTCATCTTAACTTACTCTATATTAGTCTTATCTTATTTTATGTTACCTTATGTTATACAAAATCTTATCTTAACCTATATTAGTCTTATCTTATTCTAATCTTATGTCATACAAACTTAGGGTAAGTTAAGGTTAAACTATCTTAATCTTATCTTATCCTAAGAACTTGTGAGATCTCTCACCTAATTATTTACAGGTTCTATGAAAAACTATTTACATCACACAGATAGCCCATCTCCACAGCCAACTCCAGGACCCCGGGGATGGCACTCAGCTGATCCAGCGCATCATTAGGAAATATCACCTCAGCTTCATCAACCCAATTGTCAACATACGTGTAGTGAGCCTCTAGGTTTTGGTCCCTCCCCTGCTTGCAGATGGAAATTGCATTTAGAAACTCACTCCAAAACTGAATACACCAATGGTAAGTAAAGCACTTGGCCTCATAGGTCATTTTAGGGTAGTTGCTAAGATAATAGTTATGCAACTTATTGAATCTTTCCATTTTTTCAAAAACAACGGAAGGGGACATAAATGGGGGTGTCGGACCCGTAACCAGCTGAGATGAGGGGTGCGCTGGAACCTGATACGGAGGGGTGGGATGAACCATGTCCGGAGCTGAAGATGGATGTGGGGCTGGGCTTACATGTGAGACTACGTGTGGTGACGGAGGAGGAGAGTCTGTAAAAAAAGATGGAGATGGAGAGGAGACAAAAGAGGATGGGATGGGTGACGGAACTAAGAATGAAGTGGAGGAGAAGGCCGGTGAGCAGGGCTCAGGCTCAGGCTCTGACATAGATGGAGTGCGACACAGGATGGTTGCAACCTCGTCGTCACTCTGGGTGAGATCCTCACATGGGATCTTCTCACCCACTTGGGTTGAGTCAAACGGGTTTCCCAATTTGCAGTTACTGAAGCGTAGTAGATTCTGTAAATTTTTTGTAAATGGCCCCTTTTGTTTTTTACACCAATTTCTACATCCTGACCGGCCTCCCGCCGTATTTCTACGGCGTCCTGAGCCCTGCTGGTTGCCACCGGGGAGGGAGTAGACGAAGTGGCGGCAGACACGGTGATGGAGCTGGGTGCCGGCGGCCCAGTGCGGCATTTCCTCCGATGGCCTCCACCACTGGTGCTGGTTCGTCCTTTGGGGTTAAAAAGACAGGGGACAGCACATTTAATTAAACTGAATCCTTATGTCACTCTACAACAAAACTGCATCACACACATCACAGATATCACACTTGGCAGTCAGTATTGCACATTGAGAAAAATTCTGCCATCTTATTGGATACAGGAAACGCAAGCTTGGGAGACTTATGCGCTGGTCTTGAATCGGGCCGCCTGCGTTTCAACAGGGGAACTTGACTTATAAAAACACACCAGTTAGTGCACAGATTCCCTGATATGCAGAACAACAGCGAAAAACCACACTGGAAACTGACGTAACTTATGCATTATTACACCATGTTGAAATGCTTTCCTCGCCCTAGTAGCATAAAAGCCAATCTAGTTTATTTAGTTTTGTTTTGTTCAGGCTTTTTGACAAATGAAGGCCCTTTTTAGTAGGCCAGTGTCTAGTCAAAGGTGTAAACTTAAGAGGAAAATAAACTATTCTGACTGTGCCATTAATTCTCTTTTTTCCCAGTTACTTTGGCAATATTGTCTTTTTATTCAATTTTCATAGTAATTTGAAATGTTTTAATTTAAATTATATTTCCACAGCTAGTTCTGGCAATAGTTGAAGTTGTCATGAAAAATAATAACCCTGTACCATGCCTTGATCACTAACTGCTATTCTGCTACTGCTAACAGCATTGTAAGTAACTGTGGTTTTGATAGACATTTCACATAATTAAGTAATGATGTCTCAGCAACAACGTAAAAACCAAAGACCAAATTTTCTGGAGATGTTCATGACATTATTTGCTAGATTTATTTAAAAAATTGATTATTTTGTTATTGAATTTTTAATACTTTAATAACCCATGGTAATTATTCGTATGGGGATGGCATATTATTTGTTCAACCTATAGAGCTGGACAATAGCTTTAAAACAATATGAGGACCATTTCTGTGCAGCTTATATTATGGTAAATATAGCCAGTCAAAAAAATAGAAGTTAAAACTTCATCCATCCACACATCATAGCGACAGATTTTACTGATTTCATTATTATACAATACAGCAGACATGCCGAAAAGAGCCCCGTATTTTTACTGCTTCATGGTAACAAATCACCGTTTGCCTAAAAGTCAACCATTTTATTATTAATTTTATTATTTATTATTCCTCCTGACCCCATCAAAGTGTCCTTGAGCAAGACACTGAACCCCAAATTGCTCCCGGTGTGCAGGTTGGCGCCTTGCATGGCAGCCTTCGTCACTGGTGTGTGAATGTGAGTGTTCTACTCGTAGGAGTAGAAAAGCGCTATATAAATGCAGTCCATTTACCATTATCTAGTATCCTAACTGTGCGTTCACACCGCCGGCGGCGAGAGCGTCAAAGTGGCCGGAAGTCATTCATTTTCAATGTGAGCTGGCGGCGAGATACGGCGAGCAGCGGCGCAGCGCGTCAGACGGCGAGAGCGTCAAGGAGAGTTGAAATCAGGTCAACTTTATGGTAATGAGCTATGACGCGGTTAGGCGGCAACCAATCGAAATGTAAAACTCCACCGCTTGAGCAGATTCCAGATAACACAGTCCTGTAAACTTTGGTTCCGACCACATTAGTTCCCATGGCCGACCGCCATCAAGCAACAAAGAAGAAGATCCCATGCAGAATGGAGGAGAGGTTAATAATTGCTGTGGTGGGTTTCCCAGTAATTTACGACGTGTCCCTGTTTGCATACAGGCACATAAATAAAAAAAATGATGCATGGACCAAGGTGTCCGAGATTGTTGGGGTTCCTGGTGAGTTTCTAATGTGCATTAACGTTATGTATTTTCTGAAAATAAGCGGGAATTTCAAGCTGACTTTAGCGCCAGAGCATGCAAAGCTGTTACTGCTGCAGAATATTCTGACATATCAAAACATATTGGATTATTAATTAATTAATTAATTAATGTGAAAGACCAAGACTAGTAAATGTCTCCTATAATATTGAAATTAGACTAGCACTTAACCATGAACATAAAAATTACACACCACACAAATGGCTTTTAATTGAAAGAAAACATGTAACTACAAAAAAGTTCTTACTTTCACATTCAATATATTTCATGAGGTTATCTTATACCCTCCTTGTGGTCAGTCTGCACAAGATTAACAAGCTTGTTTGATTTGCGGCCCCTTTAAATACAAGACAAGCATTCAATCTATGTCAAAGCGCCCAAAAATCTCTGTACAGCGTCGTTGGCAGGGCGGCCAGGGCGAATTTTGACGCTCTCGCCGCCGACGGTGTGAACGCACGGTAAGACATGTAGTTCCAAAATAAGATAGTTATCACAGACTGCAAGATTCAACAAGACCAGCCAACCCTATTCTGACTTTCATTCTTCGAGTGCTGAGCTATTCTGGGCATCACTTTGCCGTCCTCACCATGGCTAACTGAACCGGGGATGTCTTCCGGAGCAATCCGGACACTGACTGCCCCATTTGGCAGGAGCCAGTCGATTCTCCAGAGGCACACAGTGGCGTTCAGGGCAGACATCTCGATTAGAGGTCGACCGATGTATCGGTTTTGCCGATTAATCGGCACCGATAGTTGATTCCCGGAACTATCGGTTATCGGCAAAAATCCACGCCGATAGTTTTTCCGGGTTGCGTCAGAGCTGAAGCGGCTGAGAACGGTACGTTGTCCTTATACAGTGCGAGAGCCAACATATATATCTATGGCAAGAGCCGCCTCTATAGGCGAAAATCGCTGTAAAGCACATGCTTTTGTTTTGACACGTGATACTGTTAGTTGCAAGGAGAGCGCAAGCTGCCTGGAGAGAGCGCGGTGCACGGACACGCTGACACTTCAAATGCACGTTTAAAACACAGACAGCGAAAAGGTATGTATACAGTACACTACAGTACATGTTTTCATCTCAATATAAAGTAATTCATTTGTTGATTAGATTCTGCATTGGAGAAAGAACAGCAGTATGTTTGTCGACAAGGCTGAGAGGACGCTAACATTAGCAGTACATCAAGCGGTTAAAATAATGTGGCAAAAATACACGCAAGTCCGACCCAAATGTTTAATGTCATGATTGTTACCATCAGGAATGCGTTCGATTTCAGTTCTTTTTATCTTCAGGCACAGGGTGCGATTTGCCGGGGGGATGGGGGGATCCGACTGGAGCGCTTAGAAACAGTGAATCTTTTTGCGACGCAGTGTTTTACTGATTCGGAGTTTCAAAAAGCTCTGTTGATACTTTGCTCACCTTCTCTATATAATATATTTGTTGTTTGAAATGAAATCATTACTATTATAGGCCTAACTTACGATGTTTTTATTAAATTTGTTATCACGTAATACAGCTCCCTTCGTATTAAAACCATTTCATGACGTGACACTCATTATCTGGTTCTTGCCTAAAAAGACGGGTATATAATGAGCGTTGTTAACAGATTACACAAACAGTTTGGTCAACCTCTGCCTATGGAGAGAGAAAAAAGTTTTCAAAATAGAAGCAAATATAGTGGGAGACTACACATATAATATACATTTATATAATTAATATTATATATAATTATAATAGTATATAATTATATAATTATTATAATTCATTTTGTATGTAACTTTTTTTTATTTATTTGGAGTGTTACTTTTTCTTTCAGTTTGAAAGCATGTCTTTAATTTACCTCAATATTTATTAATATATTCATATTTATTTCATATAGCACATTTTCATGATTCAGTACTGTTTTTTTGTTTGGTTTTTGTAATAAAGTTTAGTACTATTTTACATGTAGTGTTGTGTTTTAATTTAGTTTTTTTTTTTTTAATCCAGTATCCATTTTAAAAACTATCGGTTAATTAATCGGTTATCGGCAAGTACGGACCAACCTAGCTATCGGTATCGGTAAAATTCAATATCGGTCGACCTCTAATCTCGATCACGTCTTGTCTCTCGCTGGGAAGCTGCAAATCTGAGCTGCTTTGAATGTTCAAATCAAATTAACTCGAAGTGCAACTACAATTGTTATGATGCGGTTGCTATGGTACTGTGGCCAATTAGTGTCAGCGCGCTGCAAAGTCGTCAAACACTTTAACCAAATGACAACACACACGATGTACATTAACAAAAGCGCGGAAAAATAATAGGAGCACTGCATATTTAGAAGACACGTTTAAAAAGAGAAAAGCGCTGCAGATCCGCTCACAACACAGTTGCTAAGTTTCCGGGTGACAAAGAAACCAATTGTGGCTGGGCTGTATATCGAATATGTTTACGCAATACAAATATATTATCAAAACAAGATGTAGAATGACACAATACAGGTCGTGTCTGTATAATTGATATTTATATATAAATTGTTGGAGTCAGAACTCCGCCGGGTCCGTTGATGAGAAGAGATTCACTGCACAGTTGAGGAGTGGTTGCAAGTCACCAGTTTATTCTCTGACAGATTGCGCAATCTGGGAGCAAACATCCGACATACATTCAGCATGTACAAGAAGACGCTCGAACTCTAGGGGTCGGCTCTAGGTCTTTATAGGCCTTTTGGGGTGTGGCCCCCCTCGTCTGTACTTTTCCATCTACGTGACTACATCATACTTTAGCTTTTGCTCTAGTTAGTATGTGTGCATATTCCCAAACAAGGGTAAAAAATGAGTGTCAGCAATATGATGGGTTCCTGTTCTCTGAGTGTCTAGAACAAGGTCATCTTGACCCGTTCCCTTGCTGTAAGTTCCTGCTTTTTCCCATTTACGGGTAAGATCACCTCATCCTAGTCTCAGTTCCCTTGTCTATTTTCTTCATTGGGTTAAAGGCCATACAGTCATAAAATTATTAGTTGTATTTCTTAAATAATTAACCCTTCAATATATATATATAAAATTTGATCGTTTGTTAAAATTATTAGGTCGCTATTACAGTACAATTTCTTCCTGGTAGCAAGTAACGCGAGAGCTGCGGTCGTGACCTTCCACATACTCCCAGAATTCATAGCGACAATTAAGCGACCCATTCAGTTAGTGGAAGATTTGATGGAGGGGAATGAGCGGGAGACGTTCTTATCTCACTTGTGGTTTTGATTTACAACTGAATATTTAGCACAGTTGGAAATTTTGGTGTAGTGCTAATATTCCTAAGAATCTAGGGATATGTCGATACACTTATTGCGATGTTGTGTTTTTCGTACAGGTATCGGTTTTAATTAATAGTTTTCATGGAAAGGTTCCCGCGGTGGTTTATTTTCTGCTCTGTCTGACCCCCGGACAGTTAGGCAGCAGGGCTGTAATTAATCTTCAGCCATTTCACTCTTCCACTGTAGCAACGTCAACTGAAGAATTATGAACAATGATGGAGGCACATTCGCAGCTGTTCCGAGCTTTCCAATGTTTCTCTGACTATGTTTTACTGGTTTCTTTGCTTCCAGTACCAGTATTTTATTCATCTTTGTTCTTCTTTACTGTTGGTGAATATGTCTTTTATTTCATATTGTATTTTACTTGTGGTTTTATCCTTAACAGGCTTGCTCCAAAGTAGGGATGCTCATATTGACCGTATAACGGTTAACCTACTAACCTACTTCGCGGAAATTCACTCGTCGCGGTAGAAGGTACGTGTGGTTGCATGTGATAACGCCCCATGAGTTTAACTGATAGTAATAATCGGTCAAAATTCATTCGGTCGGAATGAATTTTGACCGATTATTACTATCAGTTAAACTCATGGGGCGTTATCACATGCAACCACACGTACCTTCTACCGCGACGAGTGAATTTCCGCGAAGTAGGATTCTTTATTTACAAGGGAAATACTTCCATAGGTAGAGCATAGACAACATGTTTAAGACCTTCTAAATGCGGTTTTTAACATTATTAGAGCCCTTCAGACATGAAATAACAGCCTTTAGTCACGCAAACACTTACAACATTTTTTTTTTTTTGGAAATTTTTTTTTATTTGTACAAACCATTATAAACAACATTATACAACCAATTACATAACATATGCCAGAAAAATAATTTCTTCTTAATCAAAAAATTGTGAATTTCTGAAAAAGTCCATAGGTCTTTATTGCTTTCTTGTTGATAATGTTTTCCAAACTGGTGCAGTAGTCCTTAATTTCTTGAAGGAAGTGACTAAAGTTAGGCTTGGATCCTGACCATTTCTTCTTATGAATGTGAAATTTTCCCAGAATAATAAGGAGTTGTACAAGTAAAATGAAGTTATTATCATTAATTTCATTAGAATAATACATGCATATATCAAAATTATTTAACATGAAAATAATATTTGTTTTCCTTCTAATAAAATTTTCCATATCCACCCAGAAAATCCTCGTGAATGCACAATTACAGAACAGATGGATAATAGATTCTTTTTCCCCCGAACAAAAATCACAAGAGTAATCAATTTCCAAATTAAATCTCTCTAATACACTTTTAGCTGGATATATACCATGTAAAATTTTAAATGTAACCTCTTTTACTTTATTGTTTAGCCAGAACATATCACAGACACGCCAGGCTTTATTCCAATCTATCTCTCCAAAGACACTGGTCCACTTTACACACTTATGAGTAATTGTATCTCCTGTTATAATATTTCTTAGAAATTTATTCGTATAACTTTGTTTAAGAATATCTATGCCTCCTAAAAAAAATCTTTCTTTAACATACATTACCTCAAAAGAATTACTTCCACAAGATCTTACAAACTGTATAACCGGGTGAGGTATGGCATCAAACACAATTGCATACTCTTTTGGAGTAACAGGAAAACCAAATTTTTCCAAAAATTCGTTATATGCTAATAAATTACCATTTGAATTTAAAAGTTGTTTAACAAACACAATATCATTTTCATACCAATTTTTATAGAAAAGAGATTCATTTTTATATTTAATACATCTATTATTCCAAATAATATGTTTATTCGGGGAGAAATTGTGTTTATATACCAGCATCCAGGCCAATAAAGCCTGCTTGTGAAAGTTGGCTAACTTTACAGGTAGTTTATCAATTTTAAAATCACATCTCAATAATAGATCTATGCCACCCATCATGTCGAACACATGTTTTGGAATTGTATACCACATGCTATCCTTTTCTTTCATAAATTTAATTAACCAATTAACCTTGAATGTATTATTTAAAGTTTCAAATCTAAGCACAGATAATCCACCTTGGCTCTTTTGTTTACATATTATTTCTTTTCTCAAATAATGATGCTTATTCCTCCATAAAAAATTAAACAACAATTTGTCTAATTCTTTGTACACCTTAGATGGCATATCCAAAGCTAAAGACACATAGACAGATCTTGATATCCCTTCTGCTTTGGATAGTAAAACCCTCCCATTCAAAGATAAATCTCTTTGAAGCCAGATATTAAATCTTGTCTTAGTTTTGTTTATTATGGGCTGGAAATTGAGCACACTGCGTTCATTTTCATCTTTATTTATGATAACACCCAAGTATGTAACTATTTGTTTAACAGGAATACCATGTAATTCTGTTAAACTACATGTTTTAATTGGAAACAGCACCGATTTGTTTACATTCATTCTAAGCCCTGACACTGAGGAAAATTCTGTGATACAATTAATTGCTTTTGATATTTCTAAATCATTTTTCAGAAAAATAGTAGTGTCATCAGCTAATTGGGATAATTTGAATATTCTTCCAAATATGTTTATACCTTCAAATTCAGCTTTTTTTATATGTAGGGCCATAATTTGTGTAACTAATAAAAACAAAAATGGAGACAAAGGGCTACCCTGCTGTATACCTCGATTGATCTCAAATCTACCACTAGTACCTACTGATAATTTGAATGAACTATTACATCCATTGTAAATAGTTCTAACATTTTTCTGAAAATATTCCCCAAAACCAAAATATTTAACACATCTGAACATAAACTCATGACCAACAGTATCAAATGCTTTGTAAAAATCTATGAATAAGATATATGAATCAGTTGGTATATAACAATTGTAATCAATCATATCTAAAATTAACCTAATGTTATTGCTTATATGCCTCCCAGTCATGAACCCCGATTGTTGTTCGTCAATAATCTCATTCAGACCGTTTTTTAATCTTCTAGCAAAAACTAAAGCAAGAAGTTTAGCATCATTATTCAGAAGGGTAATTGGTCTCCAGTTATCGATGTAAAGTTTATCCTTATTAGGCTTCGGGATCAATGTGATAAGACCTTGTCTTAGAGTTACAGGTAATTCCCCACATGCAACTGATTCTTTAAACATAGCTGCTAAAAAAGGAGTTAATTGAACACTGAACATCTTATAGAATTCGCATGTAAGCCCGTCATTCCCTGGAGACTTATTATCCTTCAAGCCTACTATACAATTTCTAATCTCTTCACAACTAATATCCTTGTCACAAAATAGTTTAAAATCATCATTTATCTTTTTTGTTGTTGTATCAGTAATTTTATTCAAAAACAAATCTGTTTTTCTGTCATCATAGGGTTCTGGAATGTATAAATTCCTATAAAACTGGGTGACATATTTAGCAATTTCTTTATTATTTTCACATATTTTACTATTAATCATAAGTCTACGTACAGATGATAATTCATTATTACGTTTTTCTAAATTAAAAAAATATTTCGTATTTTTCTCACCGTGTTCAAGCCACTTCTGTCTACTCCTTATAAAGGCACCTCTAGCCTTTTTTTCATAAATGTTGTCTAATTGTGACTGCAAGTAAGCCAACTGCTTAAGCTCTTCATTCATTATATTTTGTTTACTACATAATTTCATTATTTCTTCAATTAATTTGTATTCTTTCTCTTTATTAACCTTAGCAATTGTTTTACCTATAACTATAGCTGTGCTTCTTATTTCAAATTTCATTAGTTCCCAGTTGTGACCAAATTCATTAAGTGCACATGCCCTTTTCCAATATTTCTCTATAATTTTAGCAATATTATTTTTAAATAATTCATTCTTTAATAGGGATTTGTTTAATTTCCAATAATTCGTTTTGGGACCAGTCAGACTTGCAGCATCTTTATTGATATTAATCACGATAGCTTTATGATCTGTTAACACTGAAACTTCAATTCCCACTAGTTTAACATCATTAGCACTATTTGCAGAGATTAACCAAAAATCAATACGAGATTGTTTAGTCAAATCATTATTAGCCCAGGTATACATTCTTTGCTGTGGGTAAATATATCTCCAGATATCTAAAAGATCCAATCTTGTACATATATTTTTTAGTACACACGTTTTTTCCTTTCTTTTTGGGGGCCATCGGTCTATTTCTTCATCCATAACTGTATTAAAGTCTCCACCCCAAATAATCACTGCACAGGGAAATTTAGAACACAGTTGCTCAATTTTACCCTCAATTGTTAAGAATAGATTATTATTTTTCTGCTTATTATTTGTGGCATAAACATTTACTATAATGAATTGTGAGAAATCAATACTAACATGTAGAATTATCCATCTTCCTTCAGTATCTGATTGCTTACTGTGAATGTGTCCTTTGAATTTACCTTTTAATATAACCACCCCTGCGGATTTGTTAGAACCAAATGAGAACCAAACTTCACTTCCCCACTGACTTCTCCAGAACGTTACATCTGCTTCACAAGCATGAGACTCTTGAATAAAATAAAAGTCTGCACCTTTGCTTTGACAATACAAAAATAAAGATTTCCTTTTCAGTTGGTTTCTTATACCTCTGGCATTAATAGAAAAAATTGAAATTGACATGAACAATAACAAAGTAAAAGTTTAACGTATTCCAAGTGCACTTAGTACAAACATAGTATGTCACATATTATACTCGTTGCAATTATCAACTATAACGTTGAACTCCTTTTTTTTTTTTTTGACTTCAGCCGTAAATATAGAAACAGTGACCAACAGAATCCGTGTATCATTCGTCCTTTCCATTTTCAATTGATAAATGAAAATCAAAAAATGAAAATCTGATTGTTTTTTTTGTTATTTGATTTTAAATCAGAAACGAAAAATGAAAATTGTCTTGTATTTCCTATTTTAAAATTTCGTTTTGGATCAAAAATACAAAATTGAAAAGGGTCCACACAACAGAATCTGTTTTTGATATTTAATTGCTGGGTTGTGCGTCACCCGGAAATTGTTCTGCGAGCAAATAGGCGGGCTTGTGTATTGTATAACGCTATAATTGTTAATAAAGCTTTTAAAAAAAGAAAAAAGTTAGCAACACTATGGCAGCGCTGGAGCCACACTCCACATTAATCATGGAGTTGTTCAAAACTGGTATGACACACGCAGAAATTTCCTGCACACTGAAGCAGATGAATATCGTAGACTGCTCGGAAAGAAGCGTCAGAAGATTTTGTGCTGGACACGACCTAAAGAGAAAACGACTTTTGGCAGACGCAGCATTAGAGAGGATTTTGGCTCGGTCGATTTACGAAGTAAGTGTATATTTCGATTCCCACCGCTTATTTAGCAAATATTTCCTTTAATAATGTGACAATTCCGTGACAGACTGGACCATCGTATGGCCGGAAGTTCATGACTGGCTATCTGGCATCAATGGGGCTTCATGCAGGAGAAGGTCGGGTCGGAAGATTCCTGAAGGAGCTCCATCAGCCATACCATGAATTCCGGCGTCAGGTAGGATGACTAGTAGGTAATACATGTCAATATATTATGTTAAACTGATTAACAGCACTAATTTTTATCTACGACACATCCCTTGCTAGTTATAGTTCATGCTATGAATAAACCCTTTTTTTATATTTCTGTACAGAACTTTACTGCTGCTTTTCACATATTTGAAATAAATATTTATTGCTACAATAAACACAGCCAGGTCAGAGGTCAGGGAGGGTCTGACAGGTGAAAAGCTGAGAAAAAATATCTATGGAATAAGTCGGACTAAGAAGGATAATTTCCACAGCAATATAGCTGTTATTCCTCCTAATTCTGTCAAAATTCTGTCACATTCTTATTTTTCTTTAACACCACAATACTAAAGACCAGAGTCAGGGAGGAGACATAATACCAGAGGCTAGAGCAGGGATGATGATGATGATGATGATGACGATGTACTGTCTTCACAGTTAAGAGATTAGGCGAGCTGAGAAAACTATACTCATTGGTGGGAGAAACCAGACAGGAATCGTGGTTTTCAGAGATATTTCATTCAAAACTATGTTTATTTTTTATTGGGTAACCCACCAGGATCATTCAGTCTTCTTTTGCTTATTATTCTTTAGAAACTTTAACCATCTCCCTTCTCACCAGATATTTTAAGGATTGTAAATTGGGCAAAGCAGATGATATGTGTAACCTGTAAGAAACGGTATTTTGAAGAGGTGATCTGTCACCATTCTGTTATTTATTGTGATTTTCTGAAGCCACTGCATGAACTTGAACCTTTAATCTTTAACCATTTGCTCTTAAATATTTCCAGATTGACACTAAAAGTCATTTGAGACTGACATTTAAGCTAAGTTATTTGTTTCTGCTGGGGAGGTGTTGCCTTTTAACTATTAATTTTATTAATAGTAATAACTTCTTGGACCAAAGGAAAGGATAATGACATAAAACTACAATACAATGCTTAATACACATTTTTTTCTACAAGTTATGTTTGTAAATAAGTGTTCTGTCATTAAAAACCATTCCCTGAACGTTGTGAGCCATTATTAGTCTGAGAGTTTGCATTAATTTAAATTATTTTTATTTTTACACAGGGTGCTCGAAATTTAAATCCAGCTCCCTATCATGCTGAATACATGGGTCATAAACTTCATCTGGACCAGAATGAAAAGCTTGTAATGTTTGGTGCAACACATGTCTTGGCCGTTGATGGCTACAGCAGCAAGATTGTTGCACATTCCACAATGCCAGTAAAAAACAACCTTGTCATTTACGAGGAAATATACAGGTAAGCAATAACTACCACCTTAAAAATTTGTCATAATTCATTCCTCCCCTGTATGTCTTGTAAGTATATACATCTTTCTCTGTAATCTGTTAAAGTCCATTTAGTCAAGTGAACATTGTTTCTTCCAGACCTGCAGTTGTGAAGCATGGCATGTGGGACCAAGTCAGAGTTGACCATGGCAGGGAGTTTTTCCTGTGTCTTTACGTGCAAGAAAAGCTGTCACAATATAGGCACAACCTCAGCAGGCCACCATATCTCCAAACCACATCAACAAGGGTGAGTGCTTGGTAATACGAAATCAAATATAGGAACTCATTCTCATCTGTACTCAGCCCCTTGTTGCTTTTGTTTACTGTTGCTTTTATGTGTGTGTGTGCATGGGGGTTGGGTTGGGTTGATTTTGGGGGGTGGGGGGGGGGGAGGTATAGCTGTGACGATGTTTTTATTTTGGGTTTGGGAAGGGTGATTTTTGTGGGGTCATTTTAATCTGTAAAGCCCTTTGAGAAGCCATGTAGTTTGAAAAGCGCTTCATAAATAAAGTTTGATTGATTGATATAATGGGAGTTGTCCAGGCAGAGTAAGTGCGGCCTGTAAATAAGACATTGTCTGCCACAAATCTTCATTTTGCCAATGTTTTGTTATGAATCGCTAGCACTATTCCTCTGTTATTTTGAAGCGTCTTGGAGGAGCTTTAGATGTTATCATCCGGGGACTTTTACAGCTGTTAAATAAAACTAGCTCGGCTACACTAGCTGGCACTTTCAGTGACGTCATGACCTTAGACCATCTTGGTTGCAGTCTGAGCAGAACTTTCACTCTGTGTTTGACAACAGCTGTCAGTTACACAGAACTTGCTAATGCAAATACCAACATGGTCCATGTTTGCTTGTTTCCAATTTCCAAATTTTCCGACCATCAAATGGAGCACAGAGTGAAAGTTCTGCTCAGACTACAACTCAGGTGGTATGCAGCCATGACATCACTGAAAGTGCCGGCAAGTGGAGTGCCAGCGTAGTTTTACTAAATGGTTGTAAAAGACCCCAGACATGCTCAGAATTAAGAGGAATAGTGTTAGCAATTCATAAGAAATTCATAAATTTCAAAAGGAAGAGGTTTTGTGGCAAATAAGGCCTTATTTAGAGGCTGTTTTGTTGATGCCTGTACCACTCCCATTAAATGGATAGACGCTGATCGTGGATAGATCTACAAAATCTCCCAGAGGACTACAAATACCAGGGTGAGTAAATGAACATATTACATGCTATAAGGTCCAGGTTTAAAAAAAAAAAAATGTAGTTGTTCCTTTAACACTGAAAATGTACTATTTCCAAATATGTCAATAATCTAATCTTCCTGTTAACTTGTTTCTGCTGTCATATTTTATGTGAAAAAAATGATTTGGACTTGTAATCAACAGAACCTTCGAGTGGAAAGGTTGTGGCCAGAGGTGAACAACCGTGTGAACTACCCCCTGAAACAGGCTCTGGTGCACCTACTAGACCAAGAGGTTGTGAACATGGAGGACAACCTAACAAAATTCTGCATATCAAACCTGACATCTCAAGTGAGTCAAATTGGACTTGACAGAGTGGTCCAGTCATGGAATGCACACAGGATCCCAGGTATGCTAAACACAATATTTAAATGTATTAGATTTAAAATGTAAACTTGAAAATACAGCAAAAATAAACAGTCTTGTTTTGATTTTTTTAAAAATTAGGACGTGGAATTCCTAATGAACTGGCTGCAAACAGATGTCGAGCTGAAGTCTCAGAGGAGCTGCTGCCATGTGCCTCTGTCGTGGCAAACCTGTATGAGCAGGAGCTGGGATCTTCCCTGACATGGGTGTCTACCTTTGGAACTGACCCCTTTTCATCTGAAGAAGATAGATGCCATGCAGAAGAAATCTTTGCAGAGATGTACCCTGACATTTCTCTTCTTTTTAATCATGTAGTGAACAATGACTATGCTCCTTTCCAAGATGCCTTAATCTCCCTAATACGTTTAACTGTAAGATATGTTTGAGTGTGTATAGAGTTCAGTGATGGACTGGTGAGCTGTGAAGGGTGTATCCTGCCTTTCGCCCAATCATTGCTGGTGATAGGCACCAGCCCCCCACAGCCCTGCACAGGAAAGAGGGGTGTAGATAATGAATGGATGGATGTTTAGCATCTGAGTGTTTTAGCGGTGTTTCCTCACAAACATTGGTGTTCTCTAGCAGCTGAATAAATAGAGCATTTGGTCTATGGCTGTAGATATTGATCAGTGATACACAACTATCATACTTCTAAGTTGTAGGATAGACAATAAAGGAGAAAGTTTTATTGCTTTGAACTTTTATTTCAACCTCACTAAGGTACAAAAACAGAGGTAAAAAGTCAGCAGCAATGAAAAATCCTACTGTACATACTGTTTTCCTTTAACTAGTTCCATTTAAGTGTGGACCTCAGATTTGTCAGAACATAATTCCTATGCTATAAAATGTAAACAATTTTTGTAACACAAAGAACAGATTAGTCTTTGTTGGAAAAAAAAACCCAACAGTGCTTAAGTTGCAAGCATTTACAGGAAATGTGGGAACATTACAGTAAACATATGTGAATCTGACTTAATTAAAAAAACAGTAAAACCATTCCACATAAAATTGTGTAAAAATCAGGTAGTTTGGCTCTTGCAGCATCTTACAAATAAAAGTAACTTCTCAAATCTTTTGCAAACATTTTACAGTCTAAAGTGCTTTGAATGCATAACATTGAACTTTGACATTAACATTGAACTCTGCTGAAAACAGCCCAATGGCATACTAACCACCTTTACTGCCACAAAATGTTGCCCAGAGCAGCCAGTGCATCAGACAGTCCAGTTAGTCTTTGTGTGTTCATGTGGAAGTCATCGGCTCGACATTTTGGGCAAAACACTGAATTTCTCTTACACTCATCGATGCAGCTTCTGCAACCAACAAGGCTTTGGCAGCATGAAGAAACAATGGGCTCAACCAAAGGACCTGCAAATTTGATAAAAACAATTGTAAATGAACAAAAAATTTACTGTCTAAGTAACTGTTCCAACACAGACACTAATGCATGCTTTTATCACCTGTAGAATTGACAACTGTAATGCCCTTCTTTCTGGTCTTCCTAAAAGCAGTATCTCAGGTTCACAGCTTCTACAAAATTCAGCTGCACATGTCCTGACTAATACCAGAAGGTGGGAAATAATTCTACTCTTAAGTATGTATTTGTATAGGAGCTGAGTCACGGAGAGGGGGTGTACCTGATCTATGGGGGAGGGATGGGAATGTGGTTTGTGTGGGGTTATTTTAATCAGGAATGCACTGATTTGCAATCTTTGTATGAAAAGTGCTTCTGAAATTAACTTCAGTATATGAGTTGCACTGAAATTTGCATGTAGAAGATTTTTTTTTCAATTACCTTTGCAGATAAGACAGGCAAAGGCATCTTTAATAGTTGCTGCTTCAGCTGCTGCCAGGGAAACTCTGCGGTTGGAACTGGCCAGCTCCATCAACTCCTTCATTGTTGTTGACACCTCCTGAAGTCCTTGTGATGCCAGGACCACCTCCTCAATTTTATCAAACACAGCATCAAGGCCATTATCATCTCGTCGACTGAAAAAAAATAAGCAAAAAACATTGCAATTTGTTCTCTCAAAGTTATTTCCTTTGTTTAAATAAAATCTGCAAGTTTTTTAGTCCTGTTGTCATGTTAATTGTCATTTTATTTTAACAATTCTAAATGTAATAAGTATTGTTGCAACTTACATTGATCTGTCACCCAAACTCATTTAATTTAAGCAGACGAACAATAGTGATCCCAACTAATGCAATGGAAATAGCAGAAACTAGAAGGGCTTATTTTGGCAAAAAGTATCACAATAATGCAAGTCCTCACTTCCTAGAATATCCTAATATACTGCACACATGCAGCTGACAGAAGTAAGCAAGCCAGGAAAAAAGTTGGTCAGACAGTAATGAAAATACAGTTTATATACCTCAGCCTCCTTTTCTTATTTCCTTGTAACTGCAAGAAATCCTCCACCTTCACAGCCAAGACTTTCCTTGCATTTTGCCTCCAAAATGCTGATCCTGCAAGTGAAGTAGATTATTTAATTGTACATTAATTAAGTATATTTTTCTGATAAAATTTTGTAGTTTTTCTTAAAACCTTATGGCTATAAAATTTCAAACTTACCTCTGGTTCCTTCTGTTTCCAAGATTTTGTTACCCTGTCCATCAGTAAGGATGACGGAGTCCTCTTGTTCGAGGGCCTCATTCACTTTACTGGTGATTCCCATGACAGAAGCCTCAAATTCAGAGAACCTCACCGTCAGGGCTCGGCTTGTTTCTAATTTTCCATCCACAAGGTCAGCAATGAAGATGGTCCTGAAAGCAAAAAATATTTTAGTTGAACAAAAAAAAAAAAAAAAACAAATTTCTTGGGACAATCCAGGAATATGGCAAGTAGTTAAAAACTGTAATCTTTAATTTCTATAGCAGGAAAATGCTACATACACATTCATAAACTCGTATTAATCTGATCCAATCATATGCACATAATAGTTTGATAGTGTTGACGGTGGCCAGTTCACTGCAATTTTGGCCATAACTTTTATATTAAGATTTTTTTATTTTATTTTATTTATTTTATTTACTAACACTGTTTGGATACAGATGGATAAAGATGGCTGTTATTAAAGCAGTACTTTTAACACTTCTATCACAATACGTAGTTGAGTAATTGTCGCAGTTTCAAGAAATTACAAATTTGTTGGCAAATGCAGCAGTCACATATGAATACATGCTAGGCAAGATTGTGGCCACTATCCTTTGTTTTGAGAGTTAATCTAAGGAGATCTGTTGTCCCCAGGGCCATCAAGCCTTTTAATGTACACAGGAGAAGATTGCTGACATGGAACTACAGACGTATTTTCAAAATATATTTTTTTAGTATTTGTGTCTCTGCGTTTTTATGTGTACAAGCTACTCCACATCTTAACTTCTTTCATGATAATTAAAGTATCTAATCTACAACAGTCACCTTTGGTATGCCTTTGCCACTGTAGCTCTTGAAGAAGGTCTCGCCGCTGAGCCCGCAGCTGCACTCGGCGGTCGGTGGAAGGAAAAGCGGGTGGGGTTGTATGGTACGGGCCCGGGTACCTCCTCGGCATCACAGCTCTCCCCATGCACTTCGTAATGACCCCTTAACATCAGGTCACAAGTGCTGAAGTGCCCATCACTTGCCGGAAATACGGCCACATTGGAATCATCGGTAATATAAAGACTGAGTGGACGAACCTTTAAAAAAGTACGAAGTAGCCTAATTAAAAACAAATTTTTGCACATGTTGCGTGGTTTAAAGTACAGAACACGTGCAATTTAAGACAAAAATATTTAGGGAAGCTACATAAGAGTCCATTACCTGGAAGATCCTGCTTATTTTTTCGGTGATCATGTCTTCTTTTAGAGTCAGCCGTTTTGTTCCCCTGAACAGCACATAACTATCCATGTTTGATGAATAACGGTTGGAAATGGCTCGTGAGTCGTGATGGGCCGCCTGCTCGCTAGCTCACTGAAACAGTAGCTCGCAAAAAATAACAATTTCCGGGTGACGCACAACCCAGCAATTAAATATTTAAAACAGATTCTGTTGTGTGGACCCTTTTCAATTTTGTATTTTTGATCCAAAACGAAATTTTAAAATATGAAATACAAGACAATTTTCATTTTTCGTTTCTGATTTAAAATCAAATAACAAAAAAAACAATCAGATTTTCATTTTTTGATTTTCATTTATCAATTGAAAATGGAAAGGACGAATGATACACGGATTCAACAGCTTTACCAGTTACTGGCTGGAGTCTTTAAATATTCGTAAAGGGTGTTCATCCTTTAATTTCTTTTCCATTCACAAATGCTTTGTTCCCTACCAGGTAAGCTCTTTCTCCATTTTTCCTAGCCTTTTCTACAAACGGCCACAGACGAGCGCGCGCTGCCCTGTCATCAGCTGTTAGGTCTTCTTTCACTTGAACACCTTTGTTTTTGAGTAACTCGTTGTTCTTGGAGCCTTTCCAAAAAGCATCTCTAGCCGATCTAGACGCAAATCTGACGATCACTTGCCTTGGAAACTGCTTTTTCCCACTGCCGTCTATTCTGCCGATGCGATGAACCACATCCACTGCTGCCACGATTGCTTCACCCTCACTTCCAGGAACTGCTGCGCTGCAAAACTCTTTAACCTTAGACTTGATGTTTTCATCGCGTTCTTCAACTACTCCATATAGACGAAGATTGTACCGCCGACTATATCGATCAGTATCATTCGCCTTTTGCTCCACTTCAAAAAGTTTCTTTTGCATTTGTTCAACTCTCAGTTTCATCGTAGCATTTTCTTTTTTTAGGTCTACCACTTCTTGATGACAAAAGTCCAAGGATTTTTTAAGACCCTCAATTTGCAGTGTGTTGTGTTTAACAGCTTCATCAGTTTGGTCCGCTCTTTCGTTGATTTTGGCAGTGATGACGCGAATGATATTGTCTTGTAAGTCGGCCAAAAATGGTTCAGAACGTACTTGCATCTGTTCTTTGCGCGCTTTCTTAGAGAGTTTTTTATCCGGTGTATTGGGACTTGAGTCACAGGCTCCATTACTTTCCTTGTAAGCCCCGCAGGAATAGGAGTGTGTGTCTTGAATCACTCTCTTATCTTTGATGGTAACTATCTCCATTTTTTCCGCCACACACGATTCAACCGTCGCGTTTCCATCCATATTAAATTCTCACAGGTTCCGAGATATAATTGTCAGTATAACCAAAAGAATTGTAAAATATCGTATAAATAACTATATACACCTGATAACAGAATTATGCAACTATATTATTCAACATCGCTGACTGTGACACACTTTTAACTTTCCTTAACAAAACAGTGCGACCAATTCGACCCCCATCTTGCCGGACCCCCCAAAAACACTTACAACAGCAAAGACGGTTCCGATGCATAATGACGTAGACGCGTGTATGAGAGAAAGCAACAAGCGTGAAACTGAGCCAATCAGTGGGCCGGATAGGAAGAGGATAGGATAGCCAGTAATTTCACAGAGGGAGTAAAATCTTTCCGTGCCACGGGCATATGCCACTCGACATGTCACCGCTACGTGCGCATGGCACTCGACATGTCACCGCTACGTGCGCATGGCAGTGGCAGCTGCCACTCGACATGTCACCGCTACGTGCGCATGGCACTCGACATGTCACCGCTACGTGCGCATGGCAGTGGCAGCTGCCACTCCACATGCCACCGCTACGTGCGCATGGCACTCGACATCTCACCGCTACGTGCGCATGGCAGTGGCAGCTGCCACTCCACATCTCACCGCTACGTGCGCATGGCACTCGACATGTCACCGCTACGTGCGCATGGCAGTGGCAGCTGCCACTCGACATGTCACCGCTACGTGCGCATGGCACTCGACATCTCACCGCTACGTGCGCATGGCAGTGGCAGCTGCCACTCCACATGCCACCGCTACGTGCGCATGGCACTCGACATCTCACCGCTACGTGCGCATGGCAGTGGCAGCTGCCACTCCACATCTCACCGCTACGTGCGCATGGCACTCCACATCTCACCGCTACGTGTGCATGGCAGTGGCAGCTGCCACTCAACATGTCACTACTACATGAGCATGGCACTCGATGTTTCATTGTTATATGCGCATGGCAACCGACCCGGCACGGCCATCTGCGCATTTCAGGGGACCGGGCACCGCCATAGGAACCTGTCACTTGACCTGGTGTCTTCACATATCGGCTGTCATTCGACCTGTCACCGCTACGTGCGACTGTCACCACTTAAAGCTTGGTTTATACTCGCAGAGGTGCGCGCGGCGAAAATGACTGCATGGTGGGTCATTTTGCGTGGTGGTGGGCACTGTATTTTTTGTAACTTCGGAGGTTAGCAGAGGATTAGCAGGAATAAGCTTTCAGAGCACTTGTAAATTACCCAATATTGTCGGAGACTATATAAAAACATTCGTTTTTCTATGTATTTTTGTCGAGATGGGAATTCACACGCATGTTATCTTTGACATTTGTTTATGTCCTTGAGTATTGTTTGTTTTTGGTCACATTTCAATACATTGTTTTATGTAGCCTAGTTACACCAACTATTTGCAAATCTGCATAAAGTTTAAATTGTTTCTGAATACCCCTTTATTTTTAATTATCCCTCACCCATTTTTCTGTTCATACCTTAAGCACCAGTGTTTTATCAAATTTTACAAATTCAGAGGCCTATAACGACCCCATTTCCTACACCGTTCATTTGTACACTAGTCATTTGATCTGGTATTCTCTGTATGCATCTGTCACAACATTCTCTCAAATTACTATTAAACAACCAAAGGAGATCAAGAAAATTAAAATTGTCATTAATATTAAGACTACTGTCAAGGCTAAATTAAGCAATACGTTTCAATCTAAATTATAATACTATGTTGCTTTTAATATATAGTAACAGCAACCTAAAGTGACAGAAATAAAGTGACAAGAAACACGATATATATAATCACACCAACCACTTCTTTAATAAGACCTCTATAATGTTCCCTATTTGCATTTCTATGATCAAAAATAAATGATGAACGCGAAAGTCTTTTTTATTGTACCGTAATATACTTAGACCGCAATATGTTTCTAGTAATTAGCACTTTTGTGTGCTCATAACTGCCCATCCTGTTTCACAAGTACATCATGAATTATCCAATACATAACTGCACACACGTCCGGAGTAATTTACTTAGGGGGTTCAGTCTTGAAACGGCAGCTGGCAGGAGGAAGTGACGTGCCAGTTCTTAGTGGCAGCTGCCACTTCTGTCCGTCGCTAGTGGCGCTAAACAGTGACAGGATCCGTTCGGGAACAGTGCCTGCCGGTAGTGGCAGGTCTAGTGGCAGGTCCCGTGGCAGGTCCAGTGGCAGGTCTAGTGGCAGGTGCCGTTCAGATACAGTAGAGAGGCACCTACCCGCCACTCCTGGAAGTAGCCTAAACCAGAGATTCTGTACATCGGCTTAATGATCATTTTGTGAATATTATAATTATAAATAGTACAACTAAATGCAGGAATTTTAACGTAATTTTATACAAAGCTTCCTTAGCTATAGAAGTTGAGGAAATTAAATAATGTACATACCAAATAACAATAGTACCTAGAGATGTTTCAATGTAATAAGAAATATTATTACATTGTAAAATAAATAAATATAATATAATAAATATAAACAGTACAATCATTGTCTTCTCAAATATGACAATGAAGAGTTTTGCAATCAACAACAATAACATCATGCATAGTCATACAACGATTAAACAAGTCCTCAATTTATTTCCGTATCCCAGTTTATCCTAGCCGATTCACAGAATCTCTGGTTTACTTCCATGAGCGGTTGGTAGGTGCCTCTCTACTGTATCTGAACGGCACCTGCCACTAGACCTCCCACTACCGGCAGGCACTGTTCCCGAACGGCTCCTGTCACTGTTTAGCGCCACTAGCGACGGACAGAAGTGGCAGCTGCCGCTACCTGCCTTGACGGGTGCCTGTGACGGAGTGGCAGCTGCCGCTACCTGCCTTGACGGGTGCCTGTGACGTCACTTCCCCCTGCCAGCTGCCTTTTTGGGACTGACCCTTACTGGTAATTTATAGTATTTCGTGTGCTCATACCTGCGCAATCTTTTTCGAAGGTAGCGTCATCAGTGTTTACGTGCAAAGCGCATTGTGCCATCTCATAAGAGATTGAGATAGTAATCAGTAGTCTTTTGTGTGCTTGGACTTCATACAGTTTTTACAAATTCTAAGTTGCAAGTTCCATATTTTTCTTCATTACTTATAAAAATGCTTTGTCTGTCGGCACATTTATAATGCATATATCGCATTAATGTCATGCCAGGGTAATTTTAACGACATACATGAATTAATTCGTCTTTTAGCCCTGATCGAACTTTAAAACTGAAAAAGAGATTAGCACCGATTGTTACAGACAGTAAGCAAATGCATTTATTTATTCTTTCAAATACTTTCGGGAAACTGAAATCGCAATTGCTGAATCGAGAAATGGGGATTCAATTGTATTTCAAATTCAATTAATTATAATCAGTGCTTGAAGTGGGCCAGAACGCAGCAGAACGCAGTTCCGGAACTTCTGTATTTTCGTCTTTTGGGTTCCGCCACTTTTTTCTGCGTTCCGGTACTTACTGAAACTGATCCGACGCAGCGACAGAGGCCCGAGAATAGACAATATCACAAGACCGATAAAAGACTACATTACCCACGAGCCACGACAGTGCCCTATCATATAGCATCCACTGAGTCCCAACCAATCGCATCAGCTTTAGCCCTAGTCTATTGTTAGGCCTACAAGTATCACACTGGTCTGGTTCATGTTGTTTTAATGGTTTTCAGTATTCCATTTGCGAATTAGAAAAAAGTAGCCTATGCCTATAGGTTATTGCTTGGAAGAATTATTAAATTAAAATAGTTTTTGAACCAACACATCCTAAAGACTTGATTTTTTTTTTCACCGCACAAATGTCAAATGACGGAAAATTAGAGTTCCTGCACTTATTTTTTCTCACTGATTATAATATAGGCTACATGTATTTTACGATTCCTCAGACCACACTGTTAGAAAGACGTTTCTGTGCAGACCCGAGGTTGAAACCGTGAAACTCGCTTTCATTTGTAAAACAATAAGTGTTGATTGGCGCTGATGAGGGGGCGGGCAGTTTGTGTGTGTGTGTGTGTGGGGGGGGGGGGGCTCCACGAGAGGTGCGTCCGAGGTATTTCGTAGGTTTCAGGGATTCTAGTCCAGTGGCGTATACAGACGTGTATAGTCGCGTTGAGACCGATGACAGACGCACATATCAGTGGCAGCTGCTGTACTGGTACCAGTGACGTGCGAGTGGCAGATGCCAGTGCCATGTGCACGTAGCGGTGACATGTGGAGTGGCAGCTGCCAGTGCCATGTGCACGCAGCGGTGACATGTCGAGTGCCATGAGCACGTAGCGGTGGCATGTGGAGTGGCAGCTGCCACTGCCATGCGCACGTAGCGGTGACATGTCGAGTGCCATGCGCACGTAGCGGTGAGATGTGGAGTGGCAGCTGCCACTGCCATGCGCACGTAGCGGTGAGATGTCGAGTGCCATGCGCACGTAGCGGTGGCATGTGGAGTGGCAGCTGCCACTGCCATGCGCACGTAGCGGTGACATGTCGAGTGCCATGCGCACGTAGCGGTGGCATGTGGAGTGGCAGCTGCCACTGCCATGCGCACGTAGCGGTGACATGTCGAGTGCCATGCGCACGTAGCGGTGGCATGTGGAGTGGCAGCTGCCACTGCCATGCGCACGTAGCGGTGACATGTCGAGTGCCATGCGCACGTAGCGGTGGCATGTGGAGTGGCAGCTGCCACTGCCATGCGCACGTAGCGGTGACATGTCGAGTGGCATATGCCCGTGGCACGGAAAGATTTTACTCTTACTGTAATTTCACACAGCCAAGCGCTCAAAAAGTAGATTTTTACTGTCTCGATCAACTTTTTAATGAATATCCGCTTAAGTCGAAGCGCAAAGTGGCGAGGGTCGACTGTATATTAATTAGTTTTTGTCTGTTGTCGGAAACGCTGCAGGTGCATGAAAATTTGACGACGTGTGAATCCAGATTCTGTTTTTTATATGTTCTGTGTGTTGTTGTTCGCACATGTTAAAATAAAACTGAAAAAAAGTTCGCATATTTAATCAGACACTCTTCAGTTCTGATTTAATTCAATTCCAATTTAATGTTCTAAACCGATCGGTTAAGGATTAATGTTCGGTTAACGAACGGCGGTTGTCGGTTGGGAAAATTAACCGAAATGAACATCCCTACTCCAAAGACATCTTATTGTATTTGCACAGTGACAGTAAGGCTGTCTTATCTTGCGAGAGGAAGTAGCATAAGGCTGCACTGCTAACCTTAGCATTAGCAAACCTAGCTACCTAGCAATGTTGGTAGTAACGCTTTACTGTAATCCCACTACTTTTGTCTGTAAGGAGTAATGTAACTAATTACCATTTCAAATTAAAAAACGCAAGGTACTGAAATTTCAACGGACTCGTTACCTTTGTCTTGCGTGAAAATATTAATGGATAAAGGCAAGTAATATAAGTACCCAGAGAGCACACATGCATTAGCACTATATCTCCGCGGTGCTTGAAAATCCATCGGCAAACATCTCTGTTGCACAAACATCACCATCGAACATTTGAGCCCATATTCCCACTATGTCGGCGCGATGTTAAGTTAAACATAGTGATGATCATGATGCGGATATCTTATAAATGATATTTTGGTATTTTCCTTCTACCTTGTAGTAGATATGGATTCGATCCAGGATTATCCAGCTGGGTGTTTCCATTACAATTGTGTGATTTTGGAGGGGAAGGGTGTTCACAATTTGTTGGGTTAAACCAAGTGGTTGGGGAGGGGATTTTTGCACATTACAATAAAATTGATATTTTAGCCTTTGTTGGTTTTATGAATAAATTTGAATAAAATTGTGGTTTTGGATAGTGTGTTTTAGAATTGTGTATGTGGGATGTATTGTTTTGAGGATGATAATTGTTAGATTAGTTGTCCTAAGGAGAGGGGTTAAGAAATCTATATAAACCCTGGAGAATGGGCTAAAAGATTGTTGTTATGGATCCAGGGTCTGCTAGGGTATAGCCTGTTTGATTGAGATTTTGTTGTTGTTAATACTGTGTATTTGTGCACTTTTGTGAACAAGGACAATAAATTTTTGCACGTTTTGGAACTCCATGGCCTTCTCTGGTTCCTGAAGTCTCAGGCCTCAGCCATTCCTAACAGTGTGCATGTGTGTGAATGATGTGTTTGCCCTGCAGTGGGTTGCTGCCCCATCCTGGGTTATTCCCGGCCTTATGCCATAGCTTCCAGGATAGACTGTGGGCCATCAGGATCCTGCACAGAATAAGCAGGTATAGAAGATGGATGGATGGATGGATGTTATGTCTTGCTGAAGCGCTAAACATTCAGCCTTGTGGTTTTGTCACTTCCTGTTTAAAGTGTCCACTCCCCCTTCACTCTGCCTGCTGTGTGTGAGAATAGAAACGACAGAGACAGTGAAGGTACAGAGGATGAGGAAGTGAGTGTCAGTCTCCACAGATCTGGGCTCAGTGACACACACACGTATGGATCCTCTGATGCTCCTGTTTCTTCTCATTGCTGGGCTCACAGGTGAGTGTCTCTCATTACAGTGGTACTGAGTAGAGATCTCTCTCCTACTCCTCACACACTGTCAGCTGCAGTTTGGAGATCATGATGGAGATCTGCTGCTACATCAGAAGAAATTGCCCCGGCTAGATTCTGGAAACATTTGCAGAGGCTGCATTGAGTATCATACTCTATGAAGTTGTAGATAGTATTTGGATTCTCACAGGTTTTTATATCACTTATATTATTATGTAATATTTAAAAAGCTTTAACAAAAATATTTTACCAATAAACTGGCAATTACTTCATACATGTACAGTATTTTGTGTTTTGTATTTATTAGTAGAGCGGTACCTCAGTTCTCGAACTCATTAGAACTCGAATTTCTTAAAAGTCGAACCAACCAGTTCGAAAAAAATTACCTAGAGCTCGATCTGAATCTCAAACCGTGAGCGCCGATCTCAGATAATTTGTACGCCTGGGGAAATGAGTCACGCCGCACGTCTCTCAGCGGAAACAAAGGGTAAAGCTTCAGTCTCAGCCTCGCAAAACCCCTGATAGGAATATTATTCTTATTTACCCATGTTGGCACAAGGTGCTGATTACTGTGTGCATTTTAATCTGGGCTCTTCTCTCATAAAACATAAACTTTTGTGAGATAGTAAAGATCGAGTTTAGTAACTTTATTAGCACTTAATGCTCTAGTCCCTCGGACTTTGCCCTGAAACATCTTTATGACTTACGACTTCGGCTGCTGTAATTGGGAACTGTCGTGCCTTCGCCCTCGGCTAGCGCGATGCTAACCTACTCGGCAGCGGACCTCCTGAGCCTTAACAACAGCAACGTCGCTGTGGATCATCTGGACATCCTCACCATCAAGCGGCTGGGTCTCCTTCGCCGACGTCCGTATGTCCACAGAAGTTGCCGAAGAAAGTTTATTCTCCATCGGACAGGACTCTCCATGCCGGTTATCTGGTCAGCTGAATGTTCTGGCGTACGGCGATTACGTCATCAGAACACTGCGGCTTCTGGGATTTGTAGTCCGAATATCACTGCAGTGACTCCTGTGGCTCTTCGGATGCGGGAAGTAAAACGTGGAGTGGATTTTAATCTTCTCAGGACTTTTAAAAGGCATATGGCGGCGCCTCCTTTTAAAGTTGGACTACTTAACGTTCAATCCTTGAGTAACAAAGCATGTCTCATTCAAGAGCATGTCCAGGAAAAGGATTTGGATATAATCTGCCTCACAGAGACCTGGCATCAGCCTAATAGTTTCTCTGTCCTCAATGAGGCCTGTCCACCTGGATATAATTACCTTCAAAGAGCACGAAGCTCGGGTCGCGGCGGTGGCTTAGCCGTCATTTTTAAAGGTCATTTGGGCCTTTGTCCTGCGCCTTTGCCTGTGCTGTCTTCCTTTGAATGCTTGGCCTTCTCTTCCAAGCCACCGCACTCAATGACAGTACTGCTTATCTACAGGCCCCCTAAATATTCCCCCTCCTTCCTCTCAGAGATATCGGAGACCTTGTCATCATTCTGCACCACTTCATCCAATCTGCTCATACTGGGTGATCTCAATATTCATGTTGATATTCCCACAAATCATCAAACTGCTGAATTCCTCCAACTGCTGGACTACTTGGACTTGAAACAACATGTCAAATCTCCAACACACTCTAGAGGACACACCTTGGACTTAGTCATCACGAACTCTCTACCTGTGCATCATCTTTCCGTATATGACCTGGGTGTGTCAGACCACAAAGCCATTTACATGGAGTTACCCTTTCAAAGTTCTCTCATGAAGCCAAAGCGGCAGATTTCCTTTCGAAATCTAAAAGTCATTAACCCTGAACTTCTTTCAGCTGATCTTAATGACCACATTCCTGTTTCTTTACCAATCTCCACCAATTCAGTAGATTTCTACAACTCCACCCTCTCCACTATTTTGAACCGCCACGCTCCCGCTAAAACAAGGACAGTTGCCTTTTTGCGCTCAGCTCCATGGTATACACCGGAGCTAAGGAAACTAAAGGCAGCTGGTAGAGCGCTTGAGAGACGCTTCTTAGCTTCGGGTCTGCTAGTCCACAAGCTAGCTTACCAGGAACACCGCAAATCATATGCACGCGCTCTCAAAAATGCTCGATCACGTTTTTACTCATCCATAATCTCCAATAACCCGGGTAACTCTAAGACTCTTTTTTCCACCATCACCCACCTCCTCCAGCCTCGAACACCATCACTCGCCGACCCTACTAATGACCTCTGCAATAAATTCATCTCCTTCTTTCAAAATAAGATCCTAACACTCCGCTCTTCACTTGCAACTCCCCTCACTGCTCACACTACTGGTGTCAACACACTTCTAGGGAACCCTTCCCTCTTCTGGTCTTTTCCTCAGGTCTGTGTGAAGGAGGTTGAGGCCGCTGTTAGGGCTATGAAACCCTCTACATGCGCCCTTGACCCCTTCCCAACAGTCCTAGTCAAGGCAAATCTGGCCTCCCTCGGGCCCCTTATTACTACCATCGTCAACCAGTCCCTCCAGTCTGGTTATGTTCCCTCCACTCTGAAATCAGCCATAATCAAACCCCACCTTAAAAAGCCTAACCTGGACCCTCAAGACTTGGCAAATTACAGACCCATTTCCAATCTCCGCTTCCTTTCGAAAGTTCTGGAAAAAGTGGTCTCAGTTCATCTTCAAAGACATCTACACGACAACAAAATTCTGGACAAATTTCAATCTGGCTTCCGCTCGGCACACAGCACCGAAACAGCTTTGATCCGGGTCTCAAATGACCTATTGATCACTGCAGACCGTGGCTCCTCCTCTCTCCTCGTCCTTCTGGATCTGTCAGCAGCCTTCGATACAGTTGACCATGACATCCTCCTCCATCGTTTACGATACCTTGCAGGGTTCACCGGCATTGCCCTGGATTGGTTTAAGTCATTCCTTACAGACAGATCTGAGTTTGTCTCCATTGGACACGCTAAATCATTGAGCCATCCTGTCACTTGTGGTGTTCCTCAGGGATCAGTATTGGGGCCCATTCTTTTTAATCTGTACATGGCTCCACTTGGGCGCATCATTACCAGTTGTGGGGTCTCATTCCACTGCTACGCCGATGACACTCAGCTCTACTTGAAGCTGGGTAGCAATGCGTCTGAGGCCCCTTTCACTTCATCAGCCCCTTCGATATCTACGCCCTTCACTCCACCCACACTCACCGCCTGTCTGGATAAGATAAAGGCATGGATGGAGCAAAATTTCCTTCATCTTAACAGCTCAAAAACTGAAGTGATTCAAATTGGCACTCCACACCAAATTCAACAGCAAAAAATCGTCACTATCTCTTTCTCCGGTCAGAACATCTCTCTTTCTAAAACAGTCACCAATCTTGGTGTTATTTTTGACCCTCAACTTACTTTTGAAAACCATATCAAGCACATTTGCAAAATCTCCTTTTTCCATCTTAGAAATATTGCTAAACTCCGGCCTACACTATCCCTTTCTGATGCAGAAAAACTAGTGCATGCCTTTATCTCCTCCAGACTGGATTATTGTAACGCGCTTCTCATCGGGATTCCTGGCAAAAACATACAAAAACTTCAGTATGTTCAGAACTGCGCTGCCAGGGTCCTGATGAGAGTAAGGAAACATGAGCACATCACCCCCGTGCTCCGCTCCCTTCACTGGCTTCCCGTTACTGCACGGATAACCTACAAAATTTCCCTGCTTACCTTCCAATGTCTGCATGGTGATGCGCCAGCATATTTAAAAGAACTCCTCACTCCCCACTGTCACCCGCGCACTCTCCGCTCCACCAATACACACCTTCTCCTCCCTCCCAGGACTCGCTCCCATAACACTGGAGATAGGGCCTTTTCCAGTGCTGCCCCACGGCTGTGGAATGCCCTTCCTCTACATCTGAGGGCTCCACAGACTGTTACATGTTTTTAAAAAAACCTAAAAACATTTCTTTTTAACCAATGTTTTTAATGACTGCTTAACTAACTGTTTTATTCCTCTTTTATTGTTGTTTTTAATGTGACATTCTCTCACTGTCTGTATGCACTTTGAGATCTTCTATGTAAAATGTAAAGTGCATTATAAATTAAATTTATTATTATTATTATTCTCTAAGTACAATTTTTAAAGAGTGACCCCATATATTGCAAATGCCCCCATTTTTAGACAGTGGGGGCAAAAGTTGCCCCACCGCATATATATTGTGTGTATTGTGTGTTCCAACACTGCAGACATGTAAAATCTAGAAAACGTCTTAAATAATTGTGACTTGGCTGCAGACCATGGTACCCATGAATATCATTGTGCACCTTCATGGTGTTAATTGGAACCACAGAACTTGGTGTCTAAAAGGACTCCTGAAGAGGCACTGTGGGAATGTTAGCCAATTGATACACTCAGCTCTCTTTTAATTTGAGCTCATTTCACTTTAAAAACAAACGCTATACATTAGTTGGGTATCACTGTTGCCTGAAAGAGTCGTATGTTTCACCATTGCTGTTTAATCATTAGTATAATAATCTAGATCCTAATGCAGGAAGCACACAGTGTAAAGTGAGGTAAACCTTCAACAGCATGTCAGTCCATTGCAGGGCACTGGAAGCTGGAGAAATGCCATGTGAACAGAGGAAGCCTGCAAACTGCACACAGACGCAGTCATGGTCACATTCAAAGCCAACAGTCAGGAGTGCTGAGATGGCAGGGGTATGAGTCAGGTATCTAATATCTGGATAAACTAAAGAGACAGAGAGACTTTGGGGAACCACAGCAAGGGTAACAGAAGACATGGGCTTCTGACTATAAGGCATGACAATCCAACTCAATGTCCCCACTCTCACACACCCCTACCCTTAACAACCTGTATCCCCCACACACTCCTCCCACCTATGCAACAATCATTATTATTGAAAGCCCTACACTGGGCGACTTGTCTCAATGTAACCAGGTTCACTGAACCTACACCTATGGCTGTCCTTTCATGTGCCATCACTACATGACACCGCTTCAATCCTGGAGTGCTTCGTCACAAAATTAAATCAGTCACGGATCTTCTATTATCCAAAGATCTGTCAAATACTTTTTGAGTTATCACAATAATGAAATCAATTGTCTGGGGCTGTCCTTCTCTTTGATATTGCATGATTAGACATGATTAGACAGATAGACTTACCTACCTACCTGCTTACCTACCTACCACCAACTCTGCCTTGCATCCCCCCCCCCCCCCCCAAAAAAAAATAAAAAAATCACATTCATCTCACTGTGGAGGGACAGTGCTGTTTATAGTCCTGATTTTGCTGCTTTGTGCTCCAGCTCTCTCTCTCCATCACACACAGACGCACCAGCACCTCCTACCCAACGCAAAAATGCTGCTACCAAACAGTCAGTTAAGAATAAAAAGAAACTAATTTTGAGAACAGAGGGAGGAAATGATCTGAAGATCATGTGGATTTCAGGCTGGCATTTCGCCAGCAGCTAGGAGACTCCTCTACGCAGGAACTGACTGCTGAGGGCACCGCGAAGGGTGCAGGGAGTGTGCACTAGGGGTGGCACGGTTCACAAAACCCACGGTTCGGTTTGTATCACGGTTTTAGGGTCACGGTTTTCGGTTCTGTACGGTTCTTGTTATTTTTTCTTTTAATCTTTAACACTCCAGAAATGTACTTCAGCATATGATATATAGCTTAATTATCCACAATTTAGGATACAGTATTAAAAAAGCTATATCATGTAATCATGCATAAACTGAATTTGACTTGACTTAAAGCACATTATTAAAATTATTAAACATTATTAATCCCAGAACAGTAATAAAATAAAAGTCTTGCCTTAACATAAATGCTAAAAGAATAGATCGCTTTAATCGCTATTACAGTTGGGTATGGGCACGCGGTCTTATTTAGAAAACATACAAAAAGAGACGCATATAATGTTTAATCATTCGTTTTGTATTTGTCCGGTCCACGGGGTTAATTTAATTGGGGATCGTTAAAATGATAGATCACCTATCTTGATTAAGCCTGATTCGGTTCGTTATATATATAAATATATATATATAACGTGAAAAAAATTGGTATTAATTATATTGAATGTTCTTGAGTAATCGATAAAATCCAGTTTCTGTGTATGTACAAGACATCAATCTGTAATAGTTCAAAATATGTCCAGTTGATATGTCTAGTATGATCATCTGGCAATAGCCTGTAGGTCTGTGTGGTCAGACACTGCAATAAACAGAATTTTTAGGAACATGGCAAATGTTCACATTGCAGCATGGAAGCAGGCTCACTGTTACAACGCTGACCGGGGAAGCAGAGGCGAGGAGACCTAGGATCAGGGGAATGCGGGGTTTAATGAGCAAAAGGAACACAGACGAGCGGTAAAGCAGAATTGCAATATAATGACCGGACTGGAGAAAGAAACGGAAACGCGGACTTAATACAATGGAGTAATGACAAATTTGACAACAATCAGGAACAGCTGGTAAACACGGGGAATCCACACAGGGTTAACGATGGGGCGTGGCACACGGAAAGAGCGGACGATCGAGGCATGACACTCACTGGAGTGCTTTGTCACAGATAACTTACAGTAATTTTCTTTAACAAAGTGCCTAACCGCACATTAAATAAAGTCACACAACAAAGGTGCACAACAGTGTTCAGATGTTGTGCTATCGGTTGGCTGAAATTTAAACGTTTTCTTCAGAGACGGTGGTAACGCCGAAAACACGAGCTAAACGCAGCAAACGAAAGGCTACCGGAAATTACTTAGCTGGCTGAACTTTTACCGGAACTACGTCACAACGCTCTGTGCATACAGTTTTGGTGCGTTCGTTTTTCTCTCGGAACTCGGAAATTCCGAGTTGAGTGACATCACGTCCGACAATCTCCCGTTCGAGCTACCCACATCTCGGAACAAACATGGCTGCCTCCATGAACACGTTGCTGTGTGTTGTTGCTTTATATTTTAGCAGATTTGGAATTTTACAAATGAAGAAAATGGAGAAATTTAGATTTTTCCGAGAGACAAACAAGAAACACGAACTAGTCAAACCACATTAAAAGCTTTATAAAATATTTTAGTACATTCATAGCGATATTCTTTTTTCGAACAGTAAATAAACTACAAACAAACCAAGTCGCCATGTTGAAATTACGTCACAAGGGCAACTCGGGCAACAAAATCTTATCCGACTTCAACGTCATAAAAGGGGCGTGTTTCCGACGGGAAGTGATGTTTTTCGTGACGTTTCGTGACGTTTTCATCCGAGTTCCGACTTGGAGAGAAATAATCGAACGCACCATATAGCCTATTCTTTCGCGCGAAAGGGAAACACACTGACGTCACATACGGGGCACGAGGCTACATTGCGCATGTCATGAACCGTCGAACCGTGCGACGCATGCATGCTCTGAACCGAGACAAGCGAACCGAACGGTTCGGTTTTTTTTCATGAACCGTGCCATCCCTAGTGTGCACACAGGGCACGTTCACCATCAAGAAAGGTGTCATGTAGCGTGACTGAATGCACTGAAGTGCCGTCTAGAGAGGCAAAAATGTCGCTATTGGCTGCCCGTTACATGGAAAAACATTGACCTGTGGGAGGAAACCGGAGAACTGAGAGGAAACCAGCAAAGATACAGGAAGACCATGCAAACTGCCCACAGAGAGCTGGACCAGATACCGAAACCACAAGCCTGGAGGTGTGAGGCCCCCAGGGCTGCCCCCAGTCTCTACCAGCTAGAGGGTAACTAGCTCTGCAAATCTGCTGCAGAGTGAAAGACAACCAGGTTTAGCCTTGACCCCTAACACTGATCTTGCCCCCTGATAAGCACTGAGACCTTCTGCAGTAATACATGAAGCTGGGTATTTAGACCCCTCTGACTGTACACACAGAAATGACTGGTGGCATCCCGGCTGTCTGCTCACATAACCACCTGTGCTGCTGAAATGACACCAGTAAGATCAATCACAGGCCTCATAGAAAACCAAAGGGTACAAGAGACAGGGGCAGTTTATCTGCACTGACTGATTGCTGCGAGAGAGTGGTGTTGAGCTGCAGCGATTGTTTGGGATTGTTTTTGGAGTGTTTTGAACGTATTTTGAACGTATTTTGAACGTATATTTTGAGTGTTTGTGTGCTTTACCTGTTTACGTGGGTGGCTGTTTTATTTCTATTTATTGTTCTTATTTCGGTCAGCGTGAGTGCTTGTCTGTCCTGTCTGTTAATTACCAGCGTGATTATTACTGACATTGAGCTGCGGGTGTCGCGTGAGCGGCGTTTTCTGTACGCGTTTAAACACCCGCGGGGCGATAATAACTAATAATATCTAACGTCGGTATCGCTACCCAGCGTCGGAAAAGGACAGTTGCTCCTGAGCTTTGCTCGGTCGCCAGTCGGGGCCGGGAGGACATTTTCCACTTTTTTCCCGCTTCGGCAGTAGCCTGCTGTGTGGGGGGTTTTTGTGGTTTTTCGACCTCCCAAGAGCAACTTCGATTTCGCTTTGTTTTTAGTTCATACTTGGTTCAAGCAGAAGTTCTTCTGGTAGGTAGTAGTAAATTTATCAGGTTAAAATTTTAAATACAATTTTAAACAAAAATAATAATTAAGTTCTGTTTTAACACAAGTAATAACTTATTTTAGGTACTCGGCACTTTACTGCATTTATCGTTACGCAAATTAATCTTTATAGTTAAATACACTATATAAATTTACTGGGCTGGGAGTACGGGGTCATAGTGAGTTAGTTAATTATGGGCCCGGCTCAGTGTTGCGTTTGCAAGATGTTTGCCCTTCTGGACGTTAGTGTCCAGTCGGACTTCATCTGCGAGCGATGTAAGCTAGTGGACTCACTCATGGTCAAGGTTCGCGACCTTGAGGAGCAACTGGCTCTCATCCAATGCAACAGTGAGCTAGAGGAGCTAGTTAATACGCCGTTTAGGGAGATGGTGTGTACGCCACTAGCGGGGAGGAGGGAGAATGAAGAGCAGAGAGGTCGAGAGAGTTGGGTGACCGTAGGTCGTAGACGCAGGAAAAGGCGTACACACGTTACAGAGGCGGCATCACCTGAGGTGTCTGTGTCTAACAGGTTTCAGGTGCTTCCAGCTTTAGAGCCGGAAGGGACTGGGGAGGCAGGTGGGCCCTTGGGCACTGAGGAGCCCCCTCCCCCCAGGAAGAGGGAGGTTGTGGTAGTGGGGGATTCAATTATTAGGGGAGTAGACAGTTATGTGTGCACGCGTGATAGAGGGTCCCGTACGGTGTCTTGCCTGCCTGGTGCCAAGGTAGGAGACCTTCCAGATCGTGTGGACAAGCTTTTGGCCCCAGCTGGGGTGGATCCAGTTGTCGTGGTGCATGTTGGCACCAACGACATAGGCAAGGGTAGAAGGGCTGTTCTGCAGGATAAATTTATAGAAGTCGCCAATAAGCTTAGAAGCAGAACGTCCATGGTGGTATTTTCTGAAATACTCCCCGTGCCACGCGCAAGTCAGGCTAAGTTAGCTGAGATAAGGAGATTAAATGCGTGGCTAAAAGGATAGTGTAGGAAAGAGGGGTTTAGGTTTATGGGGCACTGGAGGACCTTCTGGAACAGGTGGGACCTGTTCAAGCCGGATGGGTTGCATCTGAACCGGAGGGGAACCAGTGTACTGGGAAGGAGTATTTGTAGAGTAGTTGAGGAATGTTTAAACTAGGGACTGGGGGGGCAGGGAGGTCAGTTAAGTATGTAACTGGGGGGAAACGGAAAGCCCCAAAAAATCATATTATAAGTGGGCACCGTAATAGGCCTACCCTTTGTTGTCTGTATTTAAACACCAGGAGTATTAGGAATAAAATTCAAGATTTAGAGGCTCTTATCTCATCGGACTCTTATGATATTATAGCAATAACTGAAACGTGGTTGAGAGAAAAGGATGGACAAGAATATAATATGGATGGTTACACGTTGTTCCGTAAGGACCGGTAAGAAGGGAGGTGGTGTTGCAGTATACAGTATGTAAAGGAAAACTTGCAGGCAAGGGAGCTTACTGATATAAGTAAAACTACGGAAGCTATATGGGTAAAATTAGATGCTAAAAACTCAAATAGCCTAATTGTCGGTGTTTGTTACAGAGCACCTAATGTAGCTGCCGAGGAAAGCAGATTGTTATACAGTGATATTAGGATTATGAGCAATAAAAATGATGTGGTAGTTATGGGTGATTTTAATCTACCGGGGATGCAGTGGGACATTGTTGCTGGCTCTTCTGAAAATGAACTGGAGATGGTGGAATTAGTACAGGATTGTTTTTTTACTCAGTTTGTTAACACCCCTACCAGGGGAGATGCCATTCTTGATCTTGTTTTCTCTAATAACCAGGACAGGATTGGTAAATTAGACGTTTTAGAACCACTTGACAGTAGCGATCATAACATGGTTAAATTTGAGGTTAAGTTTAGTGCCCGAAGAGCAAAGTCCAAATCAAAGATATATAATGTTAGGATGGCTAACTTCAATTGTATGAGATTAAAACTAGAAACTGTGAACTGGATGGAGATAAATAACAAAACTGTTGAAGAGGCATGGGAATTTTTTAAAAGCACATTATTGCAAGTGCAAGAGGACTTCATACCTGTTTCCAGCAAGAATAAATCTAGGAAATTGCAACCTAGGTGGTTCACTAGGGAAATAAAGTATAAAGTAAGGAGGAAAAGGGCTTTGTTCCAGAAATGGAAAATAACTGATGACGACAAAATAAAGCAAGAGTATCTAAATCTACAGGCTGAGTTAAAAAATGCCATTAGACGAGCTAAAAGGAATGTCGAAAGGAAGATCGCATTGGAGGCTAAGGATGACGTTAAAAGTTTCTTCCAGTATTTTAACTCTAAAAGAACTCTAAAAGCTGAAATTACTAATCTGCAGGATAGTAAGGGTCTTATAATTGAAAACGACATTGATATTGTAAATGAGTTCAATGATAGTTTTGCACGGGTATTCACTGTTGAGGATACTAGTAACTTACCAGTTCTTATTACAAATCCAGCATCGTCTATAACTAATATATATATAACTGAAGCTGATGTTTTGCAAAGCCTAACTAAACTCAAAATAAATAAATCACAGGGCCCTGATGGCATCTTACCTATAGTGTTAAAAGAGATGAGGGAAATTATTTGCCGACCCTTAATTTTACTGTTTCAAAAATCCTTATCTGAAGGTGTGGTACCTTCTGATTGGAAGCATGCCAACATAACACCCATTTTCAAAAAAGGGGATAGAAGTAATTTGTCAAACTATAGGCCAATCAGTCTAACTTGTATAACTGGTAAAGTTATGGAGGCTATAATCAAAGAGAAAATGGTAGATTACCTGGACGCAAATAGCATTTTGAGGGATAGCCAGCATGGATTTAGGAGAGGTAGATCCTGTTTAACAAATCTGTTGGAGTTTTTTGAGGAAGCTACTCAGGAAGTTGATGATAAGAAGGCCTATGATGTCATCTACTTAGATTTCCAAAAGGCTTTTGATGTTGTCCCCCACAAGAGGCTCTTACTTAAACTCAAAGCGACAGGTATTTTAGGATCTGTAGCGACCTGGATTGATAACTGGATAACAGATAGGAAGCAGCGAGTAGTTATAAGAGGCACAATGTCACAGTGGGCCTGCGTTCATAGTGGGGTACCGCAGGGTTCAATTTTAGGACCACTATTGTTCCTAATTTACATAAATGATATAGACACCAATATATACAGTAAACTGGTGAAATTTGCAGATGACACCAAGGTGGGTGGTGTAGCAGATACTGAACTAGCGGCTCAGCAGCTACAGCGGGATCTTGATTTAATTAGTGACTGGGCCGATACCTGGCAGATGAAATTTAACATAGACAAATGTAAGGTACTCCATGTAGGGAGCAGAAATATAAAGTACAGGTATTTTATGGGACCTACTGAAATAAAGGTAGCTGATTATGAGAAAGACCTTGGTGTGTATGTTGATGCTTCCATGTCTCATTCTCGCCAGTGCGGGGAAGCAATAAAAAAGGCCAATAGGATGTTGGGGTATATCTCCAGGTGTGTGGAGTTTAAGTCAAGGGAGGTAATGCTAAGATTATACAATTCCTTGGTGAGACCTCACCTAGAATATTGTGTGCAGGTTTGGTCACCATATCTTAAAAAGGACATTGCGGCCTTAGAAAAGGCCACAAGAATGATTCCTGGTCTTAGAGGAATGTCATACGAGGAAAGGTTAGTTGAACTAAATCTGTTCAGCCTCAAGCAAAGGAGACTGAGGGGGGACATGATCCAGGTCTATAAGATTCTAACAGGTTTAGATGCTGTTCAACCGAATAGTTACTTCAGCATTAGTTCAAATACAAGAACTCGTGGCCATAGGTGGAAATTAGCAGGAGAACATTTTAAAACAAATTTGAGGAAGCACTTCTTTACACAGCGTGTAGTCAGAGTATGGAATACTGATAACGTAGTGCAAGCTGAATCCTTGGGTTTCTTTAAATCAGAGCTAGATAAGATTTTAACAACTCTGAGCTATCAGTTAAGTGAGCTCGATGGGCCGAATGGCCTCCTCTCATTTGTATAGTTCTTATGTTCTTATGTTCTTTATACTGTATATATCATGCAGTATATTTAGATATTATGTATATAGTTTCAATTACCTGATTCAGGGTACATTTCTAAGAATATAATATGTATTTCCAATTTCCAAGACAAAGATGTTTTTATTAATACTGCCATAATTCACATCTGACACCATGATCTCCAAACTGCAGCTGACAGTGTGTGAGGAGCAGGAGAGAGATCTCTACTCAGTACCACTGTAATGAGAGACACTCACCTGTGAGCCCAGCAATGAGAAGAAACAGAAGCATCAGAGGATCCATACGTGTGTGTGTCACTGAGCCCAGATCTGAGGAAAACTGACCCTCACTTCCTTATCCTCTGGACCTTCACTGACTCTGTCGTTTCTATTCTCACACACAGCAGGCAGAGTGAAAGGGGAGTGGACACTTTAAACAGGAAGTGACAAAACCACAAGGCTGAATATTTAGCACCAAATACTTCAGCAAGTCATTCTATTATTATTACTATATACAGTGTAAAACTTATAATAAAATGCATCATAATTTTTCTTTATGCTGCTTGGACACTAAAAGATTTACTATGCACAAGGCATATATATTTGCTTATGATGACAATAGAATTTGTAGTATTAAACAAGGTAGCCATGGTTTGAACAAAAGAGGCTCTGTGATGCACTTTGTGTGAGAGAATGGTAGGGAATAGCTGTGCAGACATCTGACATGGGATTAATACCTACAGAAGGTCAGGGTGACGATAATTATGGGATGGAGTATCTAAGGGAGTAACCCAGGTGATTACACAATCACGTACAAGAAAAATTGAGTCATTTGAAGGGAACTTTGATTACCTGTTCAGTAAATTTTAACTAATTATTCATCCACAGGGCGAAGCTGCAGCAATTTCACTGGGACTGGGCACTAACTGAACTGGGTTCAGTGATATCAGGTCAGCTGCCTTCCGCCATCTCCTCTTTCAATGTCCAGTGAAAGCGAGCAAAGCAGCTGTGTGCTTTGGGGAGTCAATGGAAGAATTTGTGGAGAGTTTCGAGGCACCATGTCGCAGAGAAGTGATGTGTTGAGTGGCCTTCCATGGCTGAGTTCCAGGGAGCCGGACCTTCTGGGCAACAAGAGGGAGCAGTAAGGGCAGGTTGTCTGCGTCACTACTAGAAGCCCAGTAAGGTCTTCCTCTTCCTTGGGCTCCTCCAGTCGCTATCGCTCCATGGATCAATTAGTGTACTGTTGACGATCCACTGAGGTGTGCAGGCCAGTGGCTTGGGCCAAGGCAGGAGGCTGGGTGCTGGGGCCAAAACAGATACCAAGGACTGGGGCTCTGACCCCATCACCACTGGGTCACCTGCAGGAGCAAAGGACACGAATCCCAGCACAAGGGGTGTCACAGAGTCTGGGGATCATCCTGCTTAGATTGCAGAACTATTCAACTGCTCAAGTTACTAATTTAATCCAATGTATGATATTTGTAAACATTCTTTAATAGACATTACCACCAAAATTCCTATAGTAATTAACAGCTATTTTAGAGCGGAATTCCAAAAATGTTACGTGTTTCCACAGTTTTGGCCACTAGTGTAGACTGTGGGGCCAATTGCAATATTGTTTCTGTACACATAGTAATTCCTGACATTCTGACTGAAAAGACAAATCAGTTACTAGCAATGTATAACAAAAGTACACTGTAGCCTTCGTCTGATGTAAACACGTACTGAAGAACCTAAAAATATGAAAAGGTATGATGTAGTCTTCATGGACTATGAATCTGTTGAAGGTGCAATAAGAGAATATACTGGCACTAGACAGTGCTGTGACAGAAGATTCCACAGAAGGGCCATGGACAGTGGAGCACATTAAAGCTACATATCCTGATGTTTTCAAAGGCGATGGCTGCTTGGATGGAGAATATGAGATAGAAGTAGACAGGAGGGCAACACCAATCAAGCTATCAGAGAGACAGGTTCTGCTTTCCATCATGTCTGCTTTAAAGGAAGAGCTGCTTCACCTAAAGAGGAGGGGAATAGTAACACCTGTGGACAAAAGCATGGAGTGGAGCAGCCTAGTCCTCACAAAGAAGCCAAACGGTGAGCTCAGCGTGTGTACAGACCCTAAACCACTGAATAAAGCACTGAAGAGGAACCATTTTCCTCTCCCTACCATTGATGACATCTTGCTAGATCTAAAGAAGCTTTTCAGTGTGTGACATCAGAAATGCCTGTTGGCCTGTCAAGCTGGAGGAAAACTTCAGCTACCCGACCACTTTCTCGCCCCCTTGTGGCAGGTACAGGCGGCTGTGCATACAGTACCTATGGGCATCAGCACCAGAGATTTTCCAATGATGACTGAGCCCTGGAACGGCTTGGAGGGAGGTCATGTGATTACAGACGGCATTTCGATCACAGGTGAGGGAGACACAATGGAACTGGCAGAGAAAGATCGTGACAGAAGACTGACGTAATTTATGAACAGATGTACTGAGAAAAACATCAGGCTAAATGCAAAGTAAGAGTGAGACAGACGCTGTTCCATTCATAGGATATTTACTGACAGTGGATGGACTTCAAATTGATCCAGAAAAAGGCAAAGCAATCCAGCAGATGCCCAACACATGGTAAGGGAGGCAAAGACTCCTAAAAATGGTAAATTTCTTAGCCAAGTTTTGCAGCCACCGTTCAGACCAGTGTGAGCCTCTGCGACAGCCGACCCATAAAGGCAGTTTGTGGGAGTGGACAGACATTCAGGATGCTGCATTCTCCAAAATCAGAGAGTCCATTGTGAATGCACCAGTACTGAAATATTATGATCCCAAGGAAGACTTGATTCTCCAGTGTGATGCTTCAGACACCAGTTTGGGTGCAGCTGTGATACAATGCAGAAAACCAGTGGCTTTTGGGAGCAGAGCACTCATGCAAACTTAGCAAGGATATGCTCAGATAGAAAAGGAGCTTCTAACAATAGATACTTCATTGATCAATACTGGTGACTAGAGGGGATACCTGACTACCTAAGAGAGAATCGGATTTATCCAGGACTGGGTCATGGACAACATTAGCATCTGTTCCTGTAATGAACTCATAATCATGGAGTTTAAGGATATGGCTACAGAGGTCCAGGAAGAATGAGCTTTGTGGGGGGTGGGGGCATAAGCAGAAGCGAAACAGATCTTACTTCACCCAACTCAGACAGGATAGAATTAGAACATTTCTGTGCACTGCTGCCACATGGTGGACACAGAAAAGACTGCAGTCAATTCTAAAATCAGTCAGTCAGCCCAGACGTCTTTACTCTGAGCATAACCTCTTACCTGACATTAATCCATAGGAGATGCCCGTCCATCAGAGGGCTCATACACAGTTAATGTCAAATTATAGTGAATTTGTACATTTTCCTAGGATGTCTGCTGTTAGTCATTATAAACAGGAAGTGAAAAAATAACCATCCTAAAGTAAGTGATTCTCACCTGGTGGCCCATCAGAGGATGAAGAGGAGCATCAGAGGAGCCTTTTTATGTGTCTCACTGACCTCAGATCTGTGGAGACTGACACTCACGTCCCAATTTTCCGTAACTTCACTGTTTCTCTGTCTTCTCTATGCTCACATACAGCAGTCACAGTAAAGAGGGAAGGGTCACTTTACACATCACACAGGAAGTGATGCAACAACAATGATGTTTCGTACACAATGGGGTCCCTGGTCCTCCTCAGTTATATCCAGGTTTTCATGGTTCATCATCATGAGTTTGACACTGTAATATTACTTGTCAGGGTCGGTGCCCGTCTGGCCCTGTACTCTGTGCCTTTTCCCTGTCTGATGTTGCCTTAGTCAGGCCGCCGCTTGGCTCAGTGGGCTGAGTGTGCAGCTCAGAGGCAGACATCCCTCCTTCATCAGCTTGAGGTCTGAGTTCAGTCTCACCTTCTGTGTCATATTTTGGTTTTATTTAATCTGTATCCATTCCTCACTGGAATACCAGGGTCTCTCTCTGCAGTGCTTTCCTTACAACTTTGCTATTTGCTTTTAAAGCACTCAGTGGATTAGCCCCACAATACATTTCAGATCTGCTATTTCCATATTCAACCCCCCCCGGTCTTTCTCTGTAGCTGCCCCCTGACTTTGGAATAGTCTCCACATTAAGCCCTGCACTACTATTGAAGAGTATAAATCTTAAATTAAAGATCCACCTTCTCTATTGCTTTCCAGGTTCTCCTATGGTTTTTGTCATGAAGTTTTTAATGACACATTTCATTTAATTTTAATTAACCTCTTACTCTTTACATCTGTTACTTATTGTACTACATTTCCATAAATTTTTATTTTCTTATTTCTTATATGCATGCTTTCATGTAATTTTATTTATACATTTTACCATCAATATAGTACTTGCTTTTTTTTTTATTTTTATTGCCCACCACCACCCCCCCTCTTCGGAGGACAACGTTATTTTACACTAAATTCAAGAGCAAAGAGTGTGGCTGCTCCGAACTCACCAGTACCGTGGAAAAGGGGAAAAAAAAAAAACAGGGGGGGATATAGAAACAACAAGCGTAACAATAACAGACATCAATCACCATGGGGAGAGAAGAAACAAAAAGGTATACAGAAATAATAACACTAATAATGTAGGTGGGATGGAAAAAAATGAAGTATAGGGGAATACAGAATACAAACAACCATAAGAAACATAACACTCATCAAACAACAAAAATTATAACAACATCAGTGATAATAATAATAATTGCGAAGGCAGGAGAAACCAGGCAACCGAGGCCACCCTGCCGCCCCCCCAGCACAAGGGCCCACGGCCATGTGCCCCGGAGATAACCACCCGCCCAACCCAGGAAGCAGCCCGCGAGGGACTAAAGGGGCACCAACCCCCGTACAGGGAGGCCCGCAGAGGGAGGACGGGCGGCGAGCCCCCCAGCCCCACCCGCAACCCCCCCACCGAGGCAGGCGGGTCCAGGGCCGAAGGGACCGGAACCACCACCCCACCCTCCCAGGCAGACGGCCCCCCACACACCGGGGGGGGCCAGCCCGTCCCCCAGCAGGACGGACCGCCGCCCACCGCAGCGACCCGGCACACCTCCCCCCCGACACTGCAGGATGATCCAAGGGGGGCCCATACAAAGAGCCCCCCCCACCCGGGAATGGACCAGCAGGGAGATGATTCTCACTGACTGAATAACAGCAGAATGGTTGCTGTAATCATCTTGCAGGTTACTATAAAGAGAAGTGTTTCTATGTAACAGGTCAGCAAAAGAAACTGCTGTCCAGAGGCTTAATGGTGAGGATACGACTTCATTCTTAGCCTCAGCAATTGGTCCAGCAAAGCCAAGTGCATGACAGGGAACAAGAAGCCCCAGTTCTGGAAACCACCGTCACCCCATTAGCGTGGAAGGAACCTGTCGCTCAGGGAATGAGGGAATTCACAGGGTGGAAGGACCCATTCTCTGTGCCTCAGTACGAGACCCACCACTGGTCCCAACAGAGATAGTGGTTTTTACTCTCTCGTGAGAGGGAGCAATATGGATTTCTAAAAACACCCAAAACTGCATTTAAACGTTTGACATTATGTGAAGTGATAAAAAGATGCAACAAATACCAGTTATCATGTTCAGAAGGTCAAGTGCACTCACCCTTCCCTTTGTTGGCATTAAGTGGATAACTTTTGCCAAGCAATACATTTTATTGACTGGGGGAGGGGGGTGCCACTAGAATTAATACCATACCGGAGAATGCTCGGTATGCCATATGCCCCATATATATATATATCCTGTAGCTGCAGTGAGTATATTAGCATTATTGTTAACAAGTGTACTGCCACAGTAACAAGTACATATATATGTGACAGTAAAATTTTCTGGCCATCTACATTGATAAAACTTTGATGATTGTACTGTTTTATTATTAAATACAATTATTAGATAGAACCGGCTTATGTATTTGCTCTTTAAGAGGTTTTTACTGTTGTCTGGTGAGCTGTAGTGCAACCTGTCTGACTGAAACCTGTTTCTCCTCTCAGCACTAGGCGATTGGAAAAAGCCGTGAGCTGGACAGATAATGAGTACTGGGCAGCCTGGAATAAGTAGGATGAGGTGATTGATTGGGGAGATGACGAATCTCCACCCACATCACCTCCCTCTAACCAGGCTGGCACCTGTACTGGAGACGTGGATGCTGGGGCGGTGGAACATTATCATCAGCCCGTATATAAACGTATGTATTTCAGAACTTTTTTTAACATGAGTTTGAGCCAGTCTGATGTTAATTGAAGTTTAAAAAATTGGTCGGTACTATGTAAATTATTCTCACTGATTGAATAACAGCAGAATAGTTGCTGTAATCATCTTACAGTTTACAATAAAGAGAAATGTTTCTGTGCAACAGGCCAGCTAAAGAAATTGGTCTCCAGAGGCCTAACATTGAGGATGCAACTTCATCTGTGTGTCCTGCCTCAGCCAGTGGTCCAGAAAGTGCATGACAGGGAAGAAACCCCAGTTCTGTCCACCGCACTCCCCCCATCATCTTGGAGGGAAGCTGTTGCTCAGGGAAAGAGGGAATCCGCAAGGCGGAAGGACCCATTCTCTGTACCTCAATATGAGACCCACCACTGGCCTAGGCAGAGACACTGGTTGCGACAGCCACCAAAGACCTCCATAGATGAGAACATCATCCAAGACCTCTGCAATGGCCTGCAGACTTTTTCACTGTCATGAGGTTGAGCTGTATTTAAACTGTATTTATTATAAAATAAAAATTTCAAGCTAATACTGTCTCAGCCAAATACTGTCCTCTATGTCCATCAAAAATGCAATGAAAAAGAAAATATATCAAGCATCTCAGTAGATACTGACTGTATTGAATTACACTGGGATAGTGAATCCCCTGGGGGAAAGCTAGATGTAGGCAGGGTTTCATCTATTCTGTTATATAATCATGAGTGACATATTGCAGTAATGGAAAAAAAATAAACCTATCAGAATCTTACTGTAGAGCCCTACTAAAAAGGTCTATTAAAATAAAGTTTTTTTGGTTATTTATTTAATTTTATTATTGTTTGACTTCAAGTTCATATTTGTTGTTTTACATAAAGAAAAAATGGGTTTAAAATTGATGTGATCTTTAAAAAAAAATCTAAGTTTGTATTTTATTTTAAAAGAAAGGTTATCCATTAACCAATGACACGTCTTGAAAATGACCCCGGAAGGGGAGGGGTGAGGCAACGGAGGGGAAAGAGACGTGTGGGGTTTTTTTTTCTTTTGAGGAGATAACAGTTAAAATACTCGCAATCTTTTGGTTTAAAAAGTTAAGAACTGAAAGCTGTTTTATTTTCTACATTCACCAAACGACAAAGGGTTGATAGAGTTATAGAGAGTTCAGCGAGAGCGAGTGAGTAACTCGGATGGAACTCATGAAGACGGGGAGATGGACTGTGAGATGGAGGCTGTTCCGGTGGTCAACGAGGCCTGTGTGGTCGCGAACTGAGGATACGCGTGGACGTGATACCCCGATGCTTCTTTGCCGTTCCACAAGAGGATATCAGTGACGATCGGATTTGCTTATCAGTTCATCTTGTTTCCTGAAATGGTGCTGTGTTTTTGAACTTCGTCGTTTCATGGGAATTTGTGAGTACTACTACCTGTTGCATATTCACGTGAGCTCCAACGTTGCGCGCCATCGAAAGACTAAAATCCCATGCTGGGTATTACTTTAATTTGGGTATTTTTCATGTTATGTTGTTGTGAAACTTTGTTTATTACGAGTGTTTCAACTGAGGTTGATTTTGTTTATAATTTGTAGATTGGGTCATATGCCCTAAAGCAGCGGTCACTAACACTGTAACAGGCGGACCGCGGTCCGGGTCCGGACCCAGAAGCTGTCCCATACGGACCCGGACCGACAGCCAAAACATTTAGTTATTGTTTCAAAACTGACGGGGCGCTTTTATTTTAACCGACGCAGCGTTTGTAGTCTTTTCGGTAGTGGTTTAGCAGTAGAACCTGAAATCGTAAAGCTGAAAAGTTTTCAAATACAATATGTAAATATATAACACGTTGGATAAATAGACGTAGTTTATTGTTGATTTCATGTTCGTTGAAGTTTCTGCATTTTAACATATGTATAAAGTAATGTTACCTGTTATATAAATATTGCCAAATCTCAAGCAACTGGCGTGAAACGCTTTCAGACTCATGCTGGAAATCTTGCGGCAAATCTATATTATTCCATTATAAAACCTAAAATTAGCTACGTCAAATGTGTATTTACACGGTTAAATACAAAAGCAGACTATTTACAAGGGTAAGAACTGTTATATGTGTGCAGACATCTCGAATTGAAAATCTCACTCCAGCCAGCTGGCCGAAGTTCTATGTCACGTGACAATAAATAATGTCAAAGCGTTTTTGAATTGTATTGAATTAATTTGATTTGACAGTCAGGTATTGATTACATACAACGTTGATGCAACTAATAGGCTACTTAAATATATATCACACTATTAAATATTTAGACATTATGATCTTCTGGACCTTTGCTTCAAGATTTTTTCTCTAACTGGACCTCTTTAAATTTTAGTTGAATACCCCTGCCCTAAAGGGAGTTAAATCCTAGGAAAATAACAAAAGATAAAAAGGGTCAACATTTAATAAATGTAAACGTTTATCGAATACCTGTTTTCTTTGTGATTTTCATGTGAGGGAAAATTAGGGAGTAATTTCAGTGGGATTTTAATTTACTCTAGGTAACAGAAGGCAGTAAGAAACCACTTCAATAATCTATTTACTTCTGAAAAACTGTATACTGATATCTGAGATCCGGGGTGGTAGATAAATGTTTTAATGCTTAGATGTGAACTGTCCTTTGTGATTTAAAGGTACGTAATGTGTAACTCTCCTTTCGGAATTTTATTTTATTTGTATTGCAATTTTCCCTAGACATATTTATTATTTCAGCTGTTCAACAGGAGAGGGCTACATTTGTGGGGGCTCGTCCGTCTTGATCAGGCAGTTCTTGGAGGTGAGGTCTCGGTGGAAGATGCCTTTGGAGTGCAGGTAGGCCAGGCCCAGGGCCACATCCCTGGCCAGCTTCACGCGCACCCCCCAGCTCAGCTGCTTGTTGCTGTCCAGAAGCTGCTCCAGGTTCCCCCTTTGATGTACTCAGTCAGAGCGTGGAGCTGCCCCTCCTGAACACAGACACCCATGAACCTCAGTATGTTGGGGTGACATAGCCGGTTCATCAGCTGCACCTCCCTCAGCATATTGGCCCTGTTGCTGCTCATCGTGTTCATCTTCAGTGCCATCACCTGGTCAGAAGTCCGGTGTCGCACCTTGTAGACCTCGGAGAAGAAGCCGGAGCCAATCCACTCACAGAAGAAGTCATCAAGGTGCGTGAGGCGGGAGAAGGCGCTGATGAGGGCGCGGTAGGACGAGCTGCAGACACGGCTGCCCTGTGAAGGCCCTGTCTCGCCTGCTCCTCTGCCGCCATCCTGGTCTTCCAGCCGCTCGGCCCGTGTGGGGAAGCCGGCGATCGAGTTGCGCTTGTTGCGGTCCATCTGAAGGGCGCCTACTTGTGGGTGGCAAGTTTCTTGGGCCGGGAGGGGGGGGGCACTACATCGCCGAGATGTCGGGGGGGTGCCCCAGGCTGACCCGGCCTCCTCCCTGCGCAGCGTTCTCTTCATGGCGCAGCATTCAACCTTTTATTTACTCCTCATCTGGCCGGAGCGGGAAAGGCGCAAAGCCAAACAGCTCTTCGCCCCGCATTCGACACCGTGTTTCACTTCTACGGCAACACGGTTTTTCAAAAGCCCAAAATGCCCAGACCTTCCACGGCCATAGTGCTCGTCATCCTGGTGTCGGACTAAGCGGTCTGTGCTTCTTTCTCCAAGCGCTCGGCCTCTCCCTGGGGGCAATTTCAGTGGCTTAGGATGAAGATACCAGACTGTCCCTCTTCGGTTGTCAAGATCACCCTTTCCAACAGCAATGACCTGTTCATAAGCATTTCTGATCACAGGGTGAACGGACAAGGTATGAAGAAAATCATCTCCCACCTTCTCTTTGCATGCTTCTACCAACTTCTTCACTACAGCGGTATTTGTTCCCACCAGAATGCTGACATCTCCTTTCATGACCGGATCGGGGCAGACCAGCACATGTGCATCTATGGATTCCGCCACTCCTGCTACAGATCCAGGAAACTCAAGCCTTAGAGACAAACAGCCATCATATGGGTACCGCTGCATGCTTAAACCCCATATCTCCAAATTCTCTATTGGTATCAATGGCAGATGCTTCAAATATTCCTCATAGAATGATCTGTATAGCAGAGTGACTTGCGATCCACTATCCAGCAAAGCCTTTGCATAGATCCCTTCCACCTAGATAGGAAGAACAGAGCTAGGTCCCACCAACCCGCTCGGAAGAACTGCTGGCTCAGCTTTTACTCTTTTGCACTGTATGGAACGTGTCTTCCCCGGAGCTTCAGGCCGTTTCTCTACTGAGCCCCGGAGAAGTTTCCCGACGACTGTCTCATTCTGATGAGTCGCTGATTTACTCTCCTGAGATTTTCTTCGTTAGTACAGTCACGCTTTAGATGCCCATCTTCTCCACATCTGTAACAGAAGACACCTGCTTTGTTCACTGGTCTGATTGGCGTTTTACTCTCCCCAGTTGCAGCTAGACTATGCATAACAGGACGGTCATGGTTTACAGGGTCTTTCGCTGCAGCTGACAAGCGCGACACCTCATCTTTTAGTGCCCTAATCTCCCTTTTCAGCTTTTCCACTTCTGAGCCGGGAAGACTAGTGTTAACAGATGATTTCTCCTTGGCCAAGGGCAATACTGACATGGCTACATTAGCTTGTAATGAGCTCCTACTGTTCACCATATTTTCTTCTTCTCTTACCTCCTTCATTAACTCATTGAAAGAGGGAGGGGCACACCGTTTATGGGTCATCCTTAAACGCATAGCCACCAGGTCACTTGAAAGGGCACCTCTGACTATTTGCTGCATTCGAAGATGATTCAGGGAAGAATACTCAATGCCTTTTTTCCTCAGCATACTGTGCAGCATCCTGTCCAACCTCAGTATGTAGGAGAGCTTCTCTCCTTCATTCTGGTAGGTGCCCCGAAACTTTAACATCAAATCTGCAGCATCCTCAGTAGTGCCAAATGCTGACTCTAACACACTAAGATAATCACTGAAAGTAGCAGAAGAATTTCCAGTCTTCTCAAACCTTACAATATCTCCTGCAGGACCTCTGAGACACTCTACTAGTCTCTGCTTCTTGACGTTATCAGAACACTGCCCTTCTTCCAGAATGTGAGTAGTCTGCTCCACCCAGACCTCATACTCTTCTTCCCCAGGAGGAGTCGGTATAAACCCTGAGAAAGGATGCAGCTTTCTATATGTGACCCTTTCTTCAGATGAAGCCAGATGACACGTTTGGACCAGGGAGTTTATAGCATCAACTAGCTTAGTGTTGAGGTCAGGTGTAGAGGAAGCAAGACTTGGAAAGTCAACTAAGGGTCTTCCCTCTTTTTGGAGAAAAGAGCTCAAATTAGCCTGGAACTCTTCTTCCGTACTCTGTTTAGGGGTTTCAGCTGTAACATGAACAACCTGTGTGTTCCAGGATCCCTCTTCAGGTCCTCCAATCTCTGCAGGAACATACATCTTTGAAATGCTGCCAGCTACTTCCATCAAAACAAATTGACATTGTTTAGTTTTGTCAGCGCAGCGATCAAGCACTTTGCATTTCCCAAGCCCTGGAACTATAGACTACTCTGTCTTCGCAGTCTGTAGGCACATTTCTCAAAATAAAAACTCTGTCCAGCTCAACATCTTTTTCCCTGCACCATTCAATAACCTCACTAAGCTCCATTTTATCCATTTGTCCTAAAAACCCGCTTTTAAGTGTTAAAACTCTCTAGATAGAACTCTCAAAAAACACTTTCAATTTTCTTTCCACAGAACATCACAGCTTCTGAAAACACAATCTGAATAAAATTGAAAAAAAAAAAGATCCCGGACGAGCCCCCACAAATGTAGCCCTCTCCTGTTGAACAGCTCGAATAATAAATATGTCTAGGGAAAATTGCAATACAAATAAAATAAAATTCCGAAAGGAGAGTTACACATTACGTACCTTTAAATTACAAAGGACAGTTCACATCTAAGCATTAAAACATTTATCTACCACCCCGGATCTCAGATATCAGTGTACAGTTTTTCAGAAGTAAATACAGGGTTCCCGCGGGGTCTTAAAAAGTCTAAAATTCAGAAAGTTAAATTTAAGGCCTTAAAATGTCTTAAAAATGCCCAGATTTTCATCTTAGGTCTTAAATTTAATTTACCCAAGTCTTAAAATTCTTACCTCCATTAATTCCCAAAAAGCGTTTTCCGCAGAAAATAAAATAGTAAAACGCTGTAAAACAAGACACTGGTCTGCACCGATGTCTGTGTGGTAATAAAACTACAAATCCCATTGCGTGATCACTGCAGCTAGGCAAACAAACAGTTCGGAAAACTTGAGAGCCCTGTGTCACTACCGAAAATGTAACTTACGCTACTACACATATGCATGCTTACGACTTCTGGAAGGTGGCGTGCTATTTTTACGGCATCGCGTCACATTTCATTGTTGATTTTTGATGAGAATGTCCACAGCGAGAGGAAAGAGAAGATTTAACCGGATAATGATGAAGACCTTTGACTGTAAAAGATTTTATTTCGCACAGGGCATTAATACCCAATGTGCCTCAGAAGGAGTGACGTAAAATATGGCGTACGGCCATCAATTTTACAGTCAAAGGTGACATTAATGTTTTTATTAATGTGCTAAATGAAATTACCATTATGTATTACACGCAGTTCGATGTGCTGTGAAGTTACTTAAACTAAGCCTTCTTTTTTCTCCTTAGTCATTTCTTATTTGTATCAGTGTAATTACCACACACTCATGTCAGTTATGGCAGCTGTGTGTTGTGGTGCTAAATGAAGCAAATGATATTTGTTTTATTTTGGGCCAAACCGCACATCCATGCGTTTAGTTGTTTACGTTGTGCAAATAAAAGTTCTTTACTATTATTTTGGTGTGATTTTAGAAAATGCTGTACATATATCACAACCCCTTGATAAACAAAATAAGATTTAAAATGGCCTAAAGTATAATAAAAAAAAAAACATTAACCAGATGTACAGGAATTAGGGTAAATGATGCCCATGTCCATAACTAAGGGGAGCATTTTGTTAGCTTCCTTTCCCTTCATTTTAGCCCAGCAGGCAAAGGAAAACGACTTCCTTCTTCAAACACAAGGTTAAAAATTCAAACAACAGGTTAAAAATTTTGGTTCATGAATAAAGAACAATTTTGATATACACCCCAATTTTATTACGTTTTCTAAAGAAAAGGCATCTATTCAGCAATACCATTTGGACAAAATCTTATGTAAGATTACTGTCAGGCACTAAATGCAAACACAGATGCAAACATTACAAACGGCAAAGCAAAATGGTTTAAATACCACAATAAAGTGACTGCTGAACTACAAATATAAACATCGATGACCCATCTCACAATACGTGACCAATGAATGATGATACACGACGTCCACGTCCCTGAATCACGCAATCACGGTCTGCCGCAAAATGTTCAGTATCCAGCCTGTAGAAGTGTACATTACCGGAAATTACATTTTCGGTAGTGACACCCTGTTGTCAAGCGTATAGCTTTTAAAGATGGGTAAGTGTGTGTTTAACGGCGCTTGGCTCGATAATGGCAATTTTTGCAGCTGGTTACAAGCTGTCCCCAGCAGTAGGCATGAGGCTCGCTGCAAAGTCTGCAAGAAGGTAATACAGTTGGGGACATTGGGTGTAAAGGCGCTGGAGTCTCATGCCAAAGCAGACAAACACCAGCTTGCCATGAAAAGCCTTCAGCGGAGTCAGACCATCTCACAGTTTTGTGCCCCATCCCAGCAGCCATCTACATCATCGTCGCTTGGTCCCTCCGGACTCCACGTTACATCTTCGTCGACCTTCATAGACCTAATGATCTTCGGGCTACTTTCGGGTCAACCGAGACCTCAAAATCTGAGGTACTTTGGATTCTCCACACAGTGACAAAACATTTGTCATATAACAGCAGTGATGATATTGGTGACCTTTTCCAGACAATGTTCCCCGACTCAAACATTGCAAAAATGTTTACCTGCGGACCAAACAAAATCGCTTATATAGCAAGATTTGGCATAGCGGACTTCATCAAGAGAGATCTAATTAACACCATTAGCGGACAGCATGTCTTGATGTTCAACGAGAGCTTCAACTCATCCACCAAATCCAAGCAGCTGGATCTCCACGTTCATTTCTGGAGCAATGGGGAGGTGCGGTCGAGATATCTGGGCTCTCAGTTCATGGGACATGGGACAGCGCAGGACCTTCTGAAGCACATCGAAGTAAGTGACAGCTTTAATAGCCCGGACAAATAGAATGGAGTTTTTTGTTTGGCTGTGTTGACAGTTTAACTGTTGAAAATAGTTCTAAAATTAGGGCATAACATTTAAGCTCCGTTCCATATCAATGTCCCATAGAATAACAATCATATAGGCTAATTTATATTTTTTCTCATGCCCTCGACAGCAATGTCTGTAAGTCTGAGTTGTCTCTCACTTTAGTTTACATATTTACTTGCTGTAGACGTAATATTAGTGAACAATGTTTCTCCATTCACTCGTAAATAAGTGTTAGCGATTACAGTGTTATGCTAAGCTTTGTATGGTTAATGCAATGCATTGTTCAGCTAACTATAAATGCGGTTTTCAGTTAGCCTAGCTGCTAAGTGGTTTGTTAGAACAACCTTATTAGGCTGGTTTAACCTAGTTTCTTTTGTACATTACATTTTTGTGGCAGTTTTACTCGCTTTTCACCTGTCAACTTTGAAGACAGAAAATAATGGAGCAAAGCGCTCACGATCCTGGCTCGTGAACGAGTTTGGCTAGCTGGTTATTCTGTGTTCACGCACTGACCAGCTCACACACAGATAGAGCAGTATATCGTATGATCTGTGTGATAGCATTGTATCCTACGGAAATGAAAGCCTAATGATTTTTCAGTCGGCATATAACCTATGCATGGGATGAAAACGAGTAGGCTAGATAATGTAGAGTGAGTTTCAAATACTTACTTAAAATACTTTTAAGTAAAAAGTACGTTTTGTTTGTTAAGGACACCTGTGGAGATAAACTCCTTCTCAGCCTCACTATAATTTAAAATGAATGTCTTTTAATAATCTGCATCAGCTCCATACCAGAAGAAAGGTTGCAGTTTAACATGTAGCTGAATTTATACAGTTAAATGTATGTGTGTGGTCATTAATTTATTTAATCTTTTTATTTCTTCTTATTTTCCAAAAGGAGGCATTGCATCCATTGGACCGCAGCAAGCTCATTTCAGTCTCTATGGATGGGCCCAATGTCAATTGGAAGCTTTTGGACCTACTCCAACAGGACCATGCACAAATGGTGTCCGTAGGCAGCTGTGGACTCCACACACTTCATAACGCCTTCAAGGCTGGATTTTCGATGTGGAATGTGGATAAAGTTTAAAAGGCCATGCACACTGTTTTCCACAACGTTCCTGCAAGGAGGGAGGACTACAAACAAATCACAAAATGTACTCTGTTTCCCAAGCCATTTTGTGGCCACAGGTGGCTTGAAAATCTCCCAGTTGTTGAACGGGCTCTGGCAGTCTGGCCATCTCTCATGCTGTATGTGTGACGCTAAACCCCAAGACGGCGTCTTTTGACACCATTGAGGCAGCCATTAAGGATCCCCTTATGACAGCGAAGATGCACTTTTTCATGACTGTGGCCAGGACCTTCCACCCATTCATGAAGATGTACCAGACCGATGAACCTGTGATGCCTTTCCTTGGCAAAGACTTGGCTGAGTTGATTAAGGTAACTATTTACTGTATATGGGTAGTATGATTTGTTGGCATGAGCTTCTCATCTTATTTGTTTATTTATTAATCTTTTATCCAAAATAACAAACTATTTGTCACATTTTGGGGATTGTATGTAAAATGTTGTAGGGCCAGTCTCCTATTCTAAGTCTGGGTTAATTGCCTTCTTAAATTAATGAAATCCTATTGAATTAGATTAGAATTATGATGTCATTGTTTGATAAAAGATAAAAGGAAATGAAATGGGCTAATGGTACTTTTGCCTACTGACAGAGTCTACTGAGACGCTGTGTGAAGAGAGAGGTCCTCCAAGACATCACTCCCCTTCAGCTCACAAAACTTGATACATCTGACAAGACCTTGCTCCTTCTTCCCCAGAAGATTGATATCGGCTTGGGTGCTGAGGCAGCAGTCAAGGTATTATGTTTGGTAGTTTGGATATTAATTATGATTTCCAATTAAGATACTGTGATGTTTGTTTAGAATCAGTACTACAATGTTAACATGAACAAACACACAAATTCATGTTTGGATATTAATTATGATCAACATGTACGCTGCAAGTATAGACCAATGCATACAGACCAATACGGAACCTATATTTTTGCCTGCTTTCTCCTTTAAAGCAATGCATTTTGGATGGTGATTCCCCATAATGAAGGGTAGATTCACATAGACCATGTGACGCAAGTACGATTCTGCTGAGGCATTCCAAACACAGCAAATAAGAAATTGTATGACCTCATTGCATGAAGTCACATAATTGGCCAACACTATGACTTCATGCCATATGGTACTTAAACTCCATTTTGATATTAATGACATGTATTTTTTATTGTCCAGGCCAGTAAGAGTGCAGAGCTAGTGGTCCTTAAATTTAGGAGGGATTGTCTGCAGGGCTTCTCAAACATCGTAAGAAAAGCACAGGAGAAGAGCCCCTTGAAATATGCAACAGTTATGCAGATGGAGTGTCTGGATCCATCTCTCATGTTCAGGGACCCAGACAGATGCAAAAATAAGATGAAGGCTCTTGTCCAGGCATTCCTGAAAAACAAGCACCTGACAGGAGGTGTACCTGCTGGTAGGAATAGTTTTGGAAGGGGTTATGAACCAAAGTTTGAATACCATGCTCAACTATCCTTTGATTTTTTTATCGGACTTTATTCAGAGCATTAGTTGCAGACATATGCTTTGCCATTTGACACTTTTCCAATGTCCTAACAGGGCTAGTTTAGCATGGATGTTTCACTTTTATCATTCCCTCTTGTGATGGTCCTCTACCTGTTGCCGTGCTACCTGCTACCTATGGCTCAGATGCATTGAATAAGTTCCATCATTTTATACAGGTTTTTGTTGTTATTGCAGACATTTGGTGATAGTGTCTTTATCTAACACAGTGATTTACAGCCATGGCCAAAAATATTGGCACTGTTACACTTTTTGCCTTTACAGTTGGTTTTGGTATACATGTTTATTTCCTTTATGTGTGTTGGCACAATACAAAAATGAAGAGAAAACAAGACAGAAGTGGCAATATTTTCAGTCATGAAATGCATATTTGACTGACTTCTTATTTTCTCACACTTTGTTGTAGGGGATGCCATTGTCCAACAATTTGAATCTTTCCTGTCTGTTGAGGCGAGAAATGAAGAATTTCTTGCCTTCCAGGCATTTGAGAGACGCCTAGACACCTTCCTGCGTGAGAGATTAAGCCGACCCTACCCTGCTGCTTGGGACTTTTGCCAGAAATTACTGCTGCTTTCACATGGCCAGGCCTCTGTTGAAAGGGGATTTTCTATCAACAAGGAGGTGGAGACCGAAAACATGCAAGAACACACAATCGTTGCACAAAGGTTGATATGTGACTATGTTGCAATGCATGGGGGTATCACTCAGGTCCCCCTCACCAAGGAACTTATGGCATCTGTGGGTGCAGCTCGGTCAAAATACCGCCTCTTTCTGGACGAAGAGCGCATCACAAAAGAAAAGGAATCCCAGAGCCAGAAAAGAAAGCTGGCTGAGCAGTCTCTGCAGGACCTTAAGAAAAGGAAGACAAGCTTGGAGGATGTGTCCGCCTGTCTTGTCAGAGAGGCAGATGTACTTGCAGAAGAAGCTGAGAGGCGGGCTGGCTCCAAGATGGCTCAACTTCTCTTCAAGTCCAATGCCCTGAGAAGGGCGTACAAAGAAAAACTTGCTGAACTGAAAGTCCTTGAAACTGAAATCGGTGCTAAAGGGGATGAACTCCAGCATATGCAGGATTAGGTTGTATGTGCTAGGCTAGTGTTGTGTTGGGAATATGTATGTCAAGTTCTATCATTTTAAGTATTTTGATTATCTGTTTTAATATTGAATCAATAAAAATAGAATGTTTTGAGAATTTCTGGTACCATTAGAATGTTTCTTATAATGCATCGTGTTGGTCTTAAATTTTACTCATAATGGTCTTAAAATGTCTTAAAAAGGTCTTAAATTTAACTTACTGAAACCTGCAAGAACCCTGTAAATAGATTATTGAAGTGGTTTCTTACTGCCTTCTGTTACCTAGAGTAAATTAAAATCCCACTGAAATTACTCCCTAATTTTCCCTCACATGAAAATCACAAAGAAAACAGGTATTCGATAAACGTTTACATTTATTAAATGTTGACCCTTTTTATCTTTTGTTATTTTCCTAGGATTTAACTCCCTTTAGGGCATATGACCCAATCTACAAATTATAAACAAAATCAACCTCAGTTGAAACACTTGTAGGGGAACCGTCCACTGGCCCAATGGCGGAATCCAATAGGACAGCCGAAGGCTTGAAATGCGTGTGGATCCTTCCGAGCGCTTCTGTAAAGTTACTTACCCGTTGTAGGTAAAGACCAAATTACATCTGACTCCATTTTAAGTAAAGATCTTTATTGGCAAGTTTAGTCATGACATGTCGGTTATTTAGATTACTTCTGGGCTGTGCCTTCTATTGCTGAACTCCCACTAATCCCGGACGATGGGGCGCATCGGATTCGCCTCGGCCGAGAAGGCGATCCGTGACTCTGATACAATGCTAGCCTGGATACCCGTCATGACCCGGCGGCCCTTAACGCCCCAGAGGCTCAGCTGACCATTGCCGAATCCGAGCTAGTGAGGGCCACAGAGGTTAAGCCGATGTCTGCCGTAACTCAGCGTGTGCACGCCTCAGAGGCTGGGCCGGATTTGGTGCCGTAACTCAGCGTGTGTACGCCTCAGAGGCTGGGCCGGTCTATTACCGTAACCCAGCGTGTGCGCACCTCAGAGGCTGAGCCGGACTTTGTGTCGGAACTCAGCGTGTGCACGCCTCAGAGGCTGAGACGATCTACCGTAACCCAGCGTGTGCGTGCCTCAGAGGCTGAGCCGGACTTTGTGCCGTAACTCAGCTTGTGCGCGCCTCAGAGGCTGGGCCGGACCTGCCGTAACCCAGCGTGTGCACGCCTCAGAGGCTGAGCCGGTCTTTTACCGTAACCCAGCGTGTGCGCACCTCAGAGGCTGAGCCGGCATACACCGTAACTCAACTTGGGCAGCCGCATCGGGTCTCGTAGAACGGGGTCGATTCAGAGGTTGCAAGAGAGTGTTA